>NC_090748.1:7076125-7091125 GCF_036898095.1 Palaemon carinicauda
ATACAGGAGACCATAATTTTACCTTATTTTGTTATTATCTTTTATGGGTTGGTAACCGTAATATCACCCCTTCACGCTAATATAACCGTTTTTAAAAAGGTAAAAATCCTGGAATAAATGTTGCCAGGCATTTACCGTTTTTAATTAAAAATTTGAACTGCATAGACTATACAAGTGGTAATGAATTATATGAATTTTCACTTTTCCCAAATGAAAAGAAAATGTCCAAATGTTCTCAAATTCTCTAGAATTTTATATATACACTGTAATCGCATAATCCATAAATACCCCTTAATGTCGGATCCTCTCTACCTCGGGATCAGAGACCCAAGGGGGAATTAACTTTAAAATAATAGCTTCTGGTCTGACAGGGAATCGAACCCTGGCCCAAGAAACTGGGGTTCCAGTGACTTACCATCCAGCCACAATGAGAGAAGCCGATATTTGTATAAGTGTCTGTATAAAATGGAACATGCATTTTCCGTTCCCTCTGGAACGGAAAATAATAATAAAGTGTTAGCCCTCTAAGACCTTTTAAGACCTCATTTTGGAAATTCTGTTATCTTAATTTCTTGTTTGGTCGAGTTACTACTGGCTATAATAAAAAACTGTTAAGGTCAAATAATAACAAGAGACTTCTCTCTCTCTCTCTCTCTCTCTCTCTCTCTCTCTCTCTCTCTCTCTCTCTCTCTCTCTCTCTCTCTATATATATACATACATATATATATATATATATATATATATATATATATATATATATATATATATATATATATATATATATATGTTTATATATCAAAATGATAACAAAGAACTTGTCTAAATATACTGTATATATATTCATATATATATTTATATATATATATATATGTATATATACATATATATATATATATATATATGTGTGTGTGTGTGTGTGTGTATGTGTGAATGTGTATATATGTGTATTTATAGATGTATATATTTATATATATATACATGTATATATATATGTATATATATAGATATACATATATTTATATATATAGATATATATGTGTGTGTGTGTGGAACATTATTATCATAATCATTTAATTACGGACTTGAGCTATAAATTGAGAGACTTAATTTTCATATTCGTTCTATATTCTCAAATGAACCCTTTGACGTTGAAATCAATTCAAAATTCTAAATCTAAATCAGAAACATAAATCATATCGAGTGAATTGGTGATTTAATGCTCGGAATATACAAAGTCCTAAAAAGGAACTTTGAAAATGGAATGATGACGTAAATGCTTTTACTTCTTCCCCAAAATATAAATTTCAGCAGTTTTCTCTTTTTCTGGATGAATGTAGAATGAAATGAAAAAAAGCGATTAATCATGGTGAAAGGCTACAGGCAACAGCTGTTCGATGAATCATCAGTTGTTGGGAAAAGCGACGTGGACAATCTAGAGAGATGTTAAGGAAAATCCAGTGACGGAGATCTCACACACACACACACACACACACACGAATCCATTTTCCTATACTGTTAAAAATCTTCCGTAAAAAAAAACAGTAAAATTCTGGCATAAATGTTGCCAGGCATTTAAAGTTTTAAAAACGAATATATTGACGTTAAGGAGTGATATTACGGTCACCATCCCCAAAAATATAATTACAGTAGTATGGTAAAATTACGGTCGCCTGTATTTTACTGAAATTACGGCTGAAAATAGTATATTTTCACGGAGAATTCCCGATTGAAATTACGGTATTTTTAACAGTATAGTATAATTTTTTTTTTATAAACTATAATGAACAAAATCTGATCTACTGATGCCAGAACAGACAGCCATTTCTGCCCGTCTTCAAAAGATATACAGTAATATATATATATGTGAGAGAGAGAGAGAGAGAGAGAGAGAGAGAGAGAGAGAGAGAGAGAGAGAGAGAGAGAGAGAGAGAAACTGCATGGAAATGGTATTTCCTGTGATGGCCATCTTCACTTCATGAGACGTGCACAATATTATTATTATTACTATTACTACTAGCTATGCTATCACCCTAGTTGGAAGAGCAGGATGCCATAAGCCCAAGGCCTCCAACAGGAAAAAATAGCCCAGTGAGGAAAGGGAACAAGGAAATAAATAAACTACTGTAGAAGAGAAGTAATAACAATCAAAACAAAATATGTTAAGATCATTAACAACATTAAATTTGATCTATCATATATAAACTATAAAAATTTCTTAAAAACAAGAGGAAGAGAACTAAGATAGAAATAGCGTGCCCGAGTGTACCCTCAAGCTAGAGAACTCTAACCCAAGACAGTGGAAGACCATGGTACACAGGTTATGTCACTACTCAGGACTAGAGAACGAGGTTGGATTTTGGAGTGTCATTCTCCTAGAGGAACTGTTTACCATATTTAAAGAGTCTCTTCTACCCTTACCAAGAGGAAAATAGCAACAGAACAATTACGTTGCAGTAGTTAACCCTTCGAGTGAAAAAGAACTGTTTTTGGTAATCTCAGTGTTGTCAGGTGTATGAGGACAGAGGAGAATGTGAAAAGAATAGGCCAGACTATTCAGCATGTGTATAGGTAAAAAGGAGCCGTAACCAGAGAGACGGATCCAGTTGTAGCACTGTCTGGCTAGTCAAAGGATCCAATAACTATCTAACGGTAGTGTATTAGCAGAAGAACCTTGCAAAGAGCTTCTGTGAGATTGGGAATATTAAAAAGAAAAGTTTGCAATGTTCCCGATTGTTTGTTATGTAATATAAGATTAAGGTTAGTGAAAATATTTCAATCCTTACAAAGTACCGGAAAGAGAAATCATTAAAGCATGATGATATCAATAAATTTCTAACCGAGCATGGTAATTATTACTTAGACCCGAGATTGCCGTATCCATCTCTGCTGGAACATTCAAATCCAAGCACAATAATAAATTCGTCCACGTTTTATCTTCTTTCTCTCATCTCCATTTTACCTTGAAGATTAGTAACCAACAAGCTTTATATTACGTATTTATAAGCTGATGGTTTTCCCAATCTCACCAATTGATTAATTGAACCCTCTATTTGTGACCCTTCCATTTCCACATCATCTGATTGTCATCTCACAGGCACTGGAGATTCTATTCTTGTAGCAAACCAGTTCATTGTTTGGCATTTGCTGTCTTAAATGTACAAATTGTTCAAATTAGGATATTTAACATCATTCAGGGATAAATAGCGAGAGACCAGGGACATGTACCGTGGATAAATAGCAAAAGACCACAGACATGTACTGTGGATAAATAGTAAGAGACCAGGGTCATGTATCACAGACAAATAACTAGAGACCAGGGACATGTAATGCGGATAAATAACTAGAGACTAGGGACACGGACTGCAGATAAATAGTAAGAGACCAGGGTCATGTACCACAAACAAATAACTAGAGACCACAGACATGTACCGCGGATAAATAGTAAGAGACCAGGGACATGTACCGCAGATAAAAAGTAAGAGATTAGGGTCATGTACCACAGACAAATAGCTAGCGATCCCAGACAAGTTCCGCAGATAAATAGTAAGAGACCATGGACAAGTACCACGAATGAATAGTAAGATACCAGGGCCATGTACCACAGACAAATAGCTAGAGAACAGACAAGTACCGCAGATAAATAGAAAGAAACCAGGGTCATGTACCACAGACAAATAGCGAGCAACTTGGGACATGTACCGCTGATAAAAATAGTAAGAGACAAGGGACATGTACCGCAGAGGAATAGCAAGCGACCAGGTACATGTACTGCAGATAAATAGTAAGAGACCAGGAACATGTACCACAGACAAATAGCAAGCGTCCAGTGACAAATACCGCGGATAAATAGTAAGAGACCAGGGACATGTACCACGGACAAAAAGCGAGCGACCAGGGAAATGTATCGCGGATTAATAGTAAGAGACCAATGACATGTACCACAGACAAATAGCGAGCGATCAGGGACATGTACCTTGGACAAATAGCAAGCGAATAGAAACATGTACAGCGGACAAATAGCGAGCGAATAGGGAGATGTACCTTGGACAAATAGCAAGTGAATAGGGACATGTACGGCGGACAAATAACGAGCGAATAGGGACATGTACCGCAGACAAATAGCGAGCGACCATGGACAATTAGTAAGAGACCAGGGACATGTACCACAGACAAATAGTGAGCAACCAGGGACTTGTACCGCTGATGATTAGTAAGAGACCAGGGACATGTACCACAGAGATATAGCGAGCAACCAGGGGTATTGACCGCAAATAAATAGTAAGAAACCACAGAAATGTACCAAAGACAAATAGCGAGCGACCAGGGACATGTACCTCAGCCAAATAGCGAGCAATCAGGGACATGTAAAGTGGATAAGTAGCGAGTGACCAGGGACATGTACAGCGGATAAATAGCGACCGACCAGGGACAGGTATTGCGGATAAATACCAAGCGACCAGGTACATGTATCGCAGATAAATTGCAAGAGATCTGGACATATATCACAGATAAATAGCAAGGGACCAGGGACATGAATCGCAGATATATAGCGAGCTACCAGGGACATGTACTGCAGATAAATAGCAAGTGACCAGGGACATGTACCATGGATAAAGAGCAAGTGACCAGGGACATGAATCGCAGATATCTAGCGAGTTACCAGGGACATGTACTGCAGATAAATAGCAAGTGACCAGGGACATGTACCATGGATAAAGAGCAAGTGACCAGGGACATGTATTGCAGATAAATAGCAAGTGACCAGGGACATGTACCATGGATAAAGAGCAAGTGACCAGGGACATGTATTGCAGATAAATAGCAAGTGACCAGGGACATGTACCATGGATAAAGAGCAAGTGACCAGGGACATGAATCGCAGATATCTAGCGAGTTACCAGGGACATGTACTGCAGATAAATAGCAAGTGACCAGGGACATGTACCATGGATAAAGAGCAAGTGACCAGGGACATGTATTGCAGATAAATAGCAAGTGACCAGGGACATGTACCATGGATAAAGAGCAAGTGACCAGGGACATGTACCATGGATAAAGAGCAAGTGACCAGGGACATGAATCGCAGATATATAGCGAGTTACCAGGGACATGTACTGCAGATAAATAGCAAGTGACCAGGGACATGTACCATGGATAAAGAGCAAGTGACCAGGGACATGTATTGCAGATAAATAGCAAGCGATCAGGGAAATTTATCGCAGATAAATAGCGAGCGACCAGGGACATGTACTGCAGATAAATAGCGAGCGACCAGGGACATGTATCACGGATAAATATCGAGTGATCAGGGACATGTACCCCAGATAAAGAGCAAGCAACCCGGGACTTGTATCGCAAATCAATGGCAGGCGACCAGGGACATGTACTGCAGATAAATAGCAAGCGACCAGGGACATATACCGCAGATAAATAGCGAGCGACCAGGGACATATACCGCAGATAAATAGCGAGCGACCAGGGACATATATCACAGATAAATAGCGAGCGAATAGGGACATATACCGCGGATAAAGAGTAAGCGACCAGGGACATTTATCTCAGATAAGTAGCGAGCGACCAGGGACATGTACTGCAGATAAATAGCGAGCGACCAGGGACATGTATCGAGGATAAATAGCGAGCTATCAGGGACATGTACAGCGGATAAAGAGCAAGCAACCCAGAACATGTATCGCAGATAAATAGTGAGTGACCAGGGACATGTACTGCAGATCAATAGCAAGCGACCAGTGACATGTACCCCAGATAAATAGCGAGCGGCCAGGAACATATATCGCGGATAAATAGCGAGTGACCAGGGACATGTACCGCGGATAAAGAGCAAGCGACCAGGGACATATACCGCAGATAAACAGCGAGCGACCAGTGACATGTACCGCAGATAAATAGCGAGCGACCAGTAACATGTATCGCGGATAAATAGCGAGCAACGAGGGACGTATACCGCAGATAAATAGCAAACAACCACAGACATGTATCGCAGATAAATAGTAAGCGACCAGGGCCATGTACCGTGGATAAAGAGCAAGCTACCAGTGACATGTATCGCGGATAAATAGCAAGCGACTAGGGACAGGTACCGTGGATAAAGAGCAAGCGACCAGGGACACGTATCACAGATAAATAGCGAGCGACTAGAGACATATATCGCGGATAAATAGCGAGCAACCACGGACATGTACCGCGGATAAAGAGCAAGCGACCAGGGACATGTACCGTGGATAAATAGTAAGCGACCACTGACATGTACCGCAGATAAAGAACAAGAGACCACTGACATGTACCGCAGATAAAGAACAAGAGACCAGGGATATGTACCGCAGATAAAGAGCGAGCGACCAGGTATATGTACCGCAGATAAAGAGCGAGCGACCAGGGACATGTATCGCGGATAAATAGCAAGGGGCCTGGGACATGTACCGCGGATAAATAGCGAGTGACCAGGGACATGTTCCGCAGATAGGTCACTAATCTTGGTACGGAATTTATCAGCTGCTGTTCTTTCGCTTCATTACATTAGTCTTTCGTGCGATGGCAAATTACATTCGCTGATCCAAATATCTTTTTATGGCACAAACAGGTGAGTGTAATCACACCCTTATTTTAGTCCCTGATGTGTTATTATTATTATTATTATTATTATTATTATTATTATTATTATTATTATTAGCAATAGTAGAAGTAATAATTACAACTGCAATGGATTTTTTCCCAACACTATACCAACTTATTAGTATACACGATGACTCAGATGTAAATAAATCGAATTTGTATATTAGGACGAATGAATGAAAAAAAAATTCTCTTTTTTTTTTGCGTAAGGCGTAAATTTTTTATCAGTCGTTTTAACTACATTATTTTGATAATATGCAGACTTGTTTTCTTTGTCAGCTACTCTAAGAGTTTTGTATTTATATTTTTCATATAAGTTAGTATAGTGTCTACGTCATCTATTCATGAGAGAGAGAGAGAGAGAGAGAGAGAGAGAGAGAGAGAGAGAGAGAGAGAGAGATTTCAGTACTTTGATGCACTTGGGCACACTATTCTATCTTATTTCTCTTCCTCTTGTTTTGTTAAAGTTTTAGACTTTATATAAGAAATATTTATTTTGATGTTGTTCTTAAAATATTTCATTTTTCCATGTTTCATTTCCTCACTGGGCTACTTTCCCTATTGGAACCCTTGGGGTTATAGCATCCTGCTTTTCTAACTAGGGTTGTAGCTTAGCAAGTAATAATAATAATAATAATAATAATAATAATAATAATAATAATAATAATAATAATACGTTGGTAACTGTATCAAGGAATTCTAAATGGTCTTTAAACTTGCTGGAAAATTGAAAATCTTTCGCTAGCATTGCATAAATTAAATTTTTTACCGAAATCTAATCCACCTATAAATTCCTGTAAAAAAGCAACATTGTTTGATTTTAAGAATAATCCCTTCCCTTTTGTTAATAACAAGAGCTATTGGAGTCACTGACTTGTCCCTAAAATAACAACATTCACAAATACGTAGGTGATTTATGATGTTGTACATTACTGTGTTTACGTAACTATGTATTGACCTGACTACGCGGTAACAATATTTTATTCTTATTATATATTCTTTTCTTTTAGTTTATCTATTTTTTTGTTTCCCGTCTTCACTGGACTATTGTTCCTTGTGACTCCAACAAGGGAAAATAGTCCAGTGAAGAAAGGAAACAAGGGATGATGATGATGTACATTACTATGTTTACATGACTATGTTTTGACCTGATTACGCTGTAAAAATATTCTATTTTGATTATATATTCTTCTCTTGTAGTTTATCTATTTCCTTGTTTCCTTTCCTCACTGGGCTATTTTTTTTCCTGCTGGAGCCATTGGGCTTATAGCATCTTGCTTTTCCATCTAGGGTTATAGCCAAGCTTGTAATAATAATAAAAATAATAATAATAACCGCAATTGGCACTACCGGAAAAAAAATATGAAATACATAAAAATCTCACCTCCTGGAAATTGAAGGCACTGAACCCTTGAAACAGGCCTTATAGATCAACTGAGAGCGGCATTGAGGCGCAATCAGGCACAAGAAAACAATATACAAACTTAATTGGTACCAAGAAGCTGTTTGTAAGTCGAACTTTGTTAGATTATGACCTAGTGTAGGCCTAACCTGAATCCCACGCCTATGATTTTCAGCTAAAAAAATCAACAAATAATCAGGTTTCATATGTAACAGATATCAGGTTAGTACAAATGTCGTTTTGCTTACTGTATTAAATGATATAATATTGTTTTATTACAGTATAGCTTTACCTTTGTTATTTTCTGTTGATTTGTATTTGTATCTCTGAATGTTTGTAAGTCGAATTTTTGTAAATCGAGTACCTTCTGTATAGAGGAGTTGATCTATAGTCAATTCTTTTTAGTGAGGCAGATTTGCACCGATTCACACGGGTGCCCTTTTAGCTCCAAAAAGTTTCCTGATCGCTGATTGGTTGGACAAGATAATTCTAACCAATCAGATAGCAGGAAACATTACCAAGCTAAAAGGGCACCTCTATGAGTCGGTGCAAATGCGCCTCATTAAAAAAAATTGAGTATAGTTCGTAACGTACAGTAGGACGCAGGAGTTCCTGACACACCTCGCTCCAAAGAAGTGAACCTTGTCACATACTTCACGGCGAATAACCAAACAGATAGCGTAGAGACAGGTGGCAAAGATGGTGGGCGGGGCTAAAAACTAGAACTCGCCATGCAGTAAGGGGGCTGCAGGGTGCACTTCCTCAGAGCAAAGTGTACCAGGAATTCCTGTGTCCGACTGTACTTTAAATAAAGTAAATGGCTGTATGAATCATGGGTCTCTTGGTTAAAATCTTCTGAGATTACTTTCATAACGATCGTAGTAACTTCTTTCCGATTTACTTGGAACGAAAATGTCTCATATGATTATTCATTGAATGATTAATCAGAATTTACTAAAGCCAAATGAATATGTATGAAGACATTTGTAAAATAGGTCTTTATCCTAAGTATTTTAGAGGTTTGAAGGTCTTTTATCTCATGAATGGCAACGGACACTGACATTGTCAGAGCAAGTAAGACAATGCCTTAAAGACTGACCATGCACACATATGAACAGCACCCAAGCCCTCTCTTCACCCAAGCTAGGACCAAGGAGGGACAGGCAATGGCTGCTGATGACTCAGCAGATAGACCTATAGGCTCCCCCAAACACCCCATCCTTAGTTCACAAGGATGATGGGGTTCCAGCGACCAAAGAAACTAACGAGCTTGAGCGTGACTCGAACCCCAGTCTGGCGTTCACCAGTCAGGGACGTTGCCGCATAGGCCACCACAACTACCACAATAGGTTTTGCTATGATTATACAACATAGAATTTACCAGCATATTTGGTCTTATAATTCTATTTACGAGACAAGGAAATTAAATTGCTTCATTACCAGGTGGTTTGGGCAAGCTCTTCGCACTCCCCAAGAGAGATTAGTTCACGAAGTGTTGGAAGACCTAGGCCTACATGGCTGAGAACTATGAAACGCGAGGTAGCATATGATGAATGGAGAAGTATTCAATTATAAGCTCAAGATTGAGACGACTGGCGAAATCTAACCGAGTACTTTTGCGTCAATAGACGTAGGAGGAGATGATGATTATGATGATGATGATGATTACCAGGTATGTCAGCAATTCCTTCGCAAACCAGTTATTTATATGTAAAAACAACTATGTTGGTTTTAATTGATAAATTAATAGAATAAACACGACTCTCCAACAACGGCGTTCGTGTATTTTAAATAGATACATGAGGATATTATGTCCTCCCACTTAACAAAACAATCTCCACACGTTTGAAAAATACAGATTCCGATGCTTCAAAACAACAACTTCAACTTACTGCCAATCCTATCACGGTATTGATTTACCACCAGGAAGACATAATCTCTTCAGTAAATGTCCTAATGGTATCTCCTCTCCAGACCTTAATACCTTAACTAGAGAATCCAGTATAAACACGCCTAAACAATGTCCAGCCAACATCACATCCGCTCAAAACAAGCCTCGCCATTGTTCCCGCGCAACAGCGCCACTTCCGGCTCGCGGCGACGAGCTGAACTAATGACAATGCCTCGGCTTGATATCTTAACTGAGAGATACTTAAACTCATTACTGTCTCCTGATCACTGTCGGGGTTTTCTGAACACGGGGAACACGGGAAAGGGGAAAACCGTATAGACAGTGGGTTGTCGTCGATCGTGTAGCTTAACTTTTGTCAGTAGGCAACGAGGAGTGACAGATTTGGGAGTAAAAGGATGGGTGGAGGGGAAGAACATCGACTGATGAAAGAGTGATAATATAGTTTAGTTTTCCTTAACTTTCCTAACGACTATATAGAAAATCCATATATGGAAACAAAAGATGTCTTAATATTTGGTTTTTACCATAACATTTATCAAAGATATATCATCTTTCTATTCATTTCTATATTTTCAATTTCTTCAACTACGAGAAGAGCATGTATATAGATAAATATCTTTTCTGGCTTTATTAGTGTGAAATTTTTTACAGAGAAAACATTAAACTATATTTTTAGTAAATTATGATTGCCGTTAGACCTATAATACTAAGAGAATAGTAGTCCTTTGATCTAGCCTCATATATATATATATATATATATATATATATATATATATATATATATATATATATATATATATATATATAACGAAATTAATTGAAGTTTGCCCGTTTGAGAAAATTACGGGTACACATTGTAGTATCGATATCTCAACTATATGATAAAGAGTAACTGTCTCGATATATATATATATATATATATATATATATATATATATATATATATATATGTGTGTGTGTGTGTGTATATATATATACAGTATATATATATATATATACACACACACACACACACATATATATATATATATATATATATATATATATATATATATATATATATACTGTATATATATATATATATATGTATATATATATATATATATATATATATAGATAGATCGATAGATAGATAGATAGTAAGATAGATACATCCTGTTCCCTCCTGTTCGTGAAACTAGGTATGGAGTTAATTCTAATAGTCAGGACTTCTCCATCATGAGGCTCAATACTACACAGTATTCTAGAAGTTTTATTCCAGTTGTGACCAAGTTGTGGAATGATCTTCCTAATCGGGTATTTGAATCAGTGGAACTTCAAGAGTTCAAACTCGCAGCAAATGTTTTTATGTTGAACAGGCTTACATAAGTCCTTTTATAGTTTATATTTCAAATATCTGTTTACATGTTGTTAATGTTTTTAAAGAAATTATTTTAATTTTTCATTACTTTTTATATCGATTATTTATTTCCTTATTTCTTTTCCTCACCGGGCTATTCTTCTTTATTGGAGCCCTTGGGCTTATAAAATCCAGCTTTTCCAACTAGGGCTGTAGCTTAGCTAGTAATAATAATAATAATAATAATAATAATAATATAAAATTCCCGGTCACGCACAGCGGCATTGCCAGAGGTATAACTACCCGGTCTCTCCCTGTCCCTCGGGTAGGAGGGAGACCGAATAGTCATACCCTGGTGAGAGGGGCTATACAGAGAGGAAAGCAGGCGAGGGTGGGAAGGGTTGAATTTGTGTATGTGTGCGTGTGTGTGAATATCTATCTAAATGTCTAGCTATCAACCTTTGACAGGTTGCGTACACTAATGCTCCCAGAAATGCTTGCATGAATTGAGAAGTGTTTCTTGCTTTCATGTCGCCTGTATAGCCCTGTTCTTAAGATATTAAAAGACAGGCTAATTCCATCGCTATATAGATTTAGACCTAATTCTCAACCTATTGAGCTCACAGATTTTTTTTTTTTACCACGTTATATTCAAAATTAAAAATCCAGGACTGGTCATTTGCAATGTCAATATCTAATATTTCCAAAATTCCAATCCAAGTCCATCCATTTTTCTTTGCGTTTCACTTTTCATGTGATCTTAGCAGTTCAGCAATGCTTTCCTCTTGGTAAGGGTAGAAGAGACTCTTTAGATATGGTAAGCAGCTCTTCTAGGAGAAGGACACTCCAAAATCAAACCATTGTTCTCTAGTCTTGGGTAGTGCCATAGCCTCTGTACCATGGTCTTGCACTGTCTTGGCTTAGAGTTCTCTTGCTTGAGGGTACACTCGGGCACACTAAAATATCTAATTTCTCTTCCTTTTGTTTCGTTAAAGTTTTTTATAGTTTATATAGGGAATATTTATTTTAATGTTGTTACTTTTCTTGAAATATTGTATTTGTCCTTGTTTCCTTTCCTCACTGGGCTATTTTCCCTGTTGGGGCTTCGGGGCTGATAGCATCCTGCTTTTCCAACTATCTAACTAGGGTTGTAGCTTAGCAAGTAATAATAATAATAATAATAAAAATAATAATAATAATAATAGTGCCATAGCTTCTGTACCATGGTCTTCCACTGTCTTGGCTTAGAGTTCTCTTGCTTGAGGGTACACTCGGGCACACTATTCTATCTTATTTCTCTTCCTATGACTTTTTTTGAGTTTTTTATAGTTTATATTTGAAAGATCTATTTTAATGTTATTACTGTTCTTAAAATATTTTATATATCATTACTTCCTTGTAGTTTGTTTCTTTATTTCCTTTCCTCACTGGGCCTTTATTCTTGTTGGAGCCATTAGGCCTATAGCATTTTGCTTTTCCAACTAGGGTTGTAGCTTAGCAAGTAATAATAATAATAATAATAGTAATAACAATAATAATAATAGTAATAATTATTATTACTATTATTATTATTATTATCATAATAATAATAATAATAATAATAATAATAATAATAATAATAATAATGAAAAAAAATTATAGTATTAATAATAATAATAATAATGATAATAATAATAATAATATAAATGTAGAATTATGAAGGGTATTTCAGTTACTCTAATATATTCTTTTAGTTATCGCTTTACTCATCAAAGTAATTATTGTAATCATTATTAATATTTCTAATTTAAATAGAAAATCCGGCGTTTAATTTTCATTTACCTTTTGGAAACTTTTCAAGCAATTTTTAACAATGAATATATTTTCAATAGAATGTTTGTAGTTTTATTCACAAATTATAAATACCTCGCTTTTTGCTTATCAAAATGTGATAGAACATCAACTTTTATAGATAAGCAGTGTGAAATATTCAGAATTCAATTTTGCCAAAAAAAATCCTATTTCTATTACAAGTGCATTTGATCAAAACCGTTAAATATTTTGATATGTATTTATTATATCTTGGTACATTACAACTGATGTTGAACTTGTTTTATTTTTGGTGGAGAATTGAATAGCTATTGTGAAATGTCATTTGATGCAAAAAAAGAAAGAAAAAAAAGACATTAAAATGGGTATATGGCTTATGAAAGCTACTGTCACAAAAACTCTATTTTTTTCTGTTTAATGCTTTTCTTTCTAAACACCTATAATTTTATCTGATGGGATTCAGCAGTTAGGTGATACATTGTATGCGTTTAGTATCATCCTGTGAATACTAATTAAAAGGCAAGTCAGCAAATAAGCCTACTCGCAACATACATTTGCATGAATTATGAAAATTAAAGTTCTTCTAACAGCTGACAAATCTACAAAGACAATCTTAGTCGTCTGAACATTAACAAAAACAACGACATAAAACTGTAGTTCTCCAAAGAAAAAAGCTCTTCCAACTAACAGCTGACAAAGCTACAAAGACAATCTTAGTCGTCTGAACATTAACAAAAACAACGACATAAAACTGCAGGTCTCCAAAAAGAGCTCTTCCAACTAACAGCTCACAAATCTACAAAGACAATCATAGTCGTCCGAACATCAACAGAAACGACATAAAACTGCAGGTCTCCAAAAAGAGCTCTTCCAACTAACAGCTCACAAATCTACAAAGACAATCTTAGTCGTCTGAACATTAACAAAAACAACGACATAAAACCGCAGGTCTCCAAAAAAAAGCTCTTCCAACTAACAGCTCACAAATCTACAAAGACAATCTTAGTCGTCTGAACATTAACAAAAACAACGACATAAAACTGCAGGTCTCCAAAAAGAGCTCTTCCAACTAACAGCTCACAAATCTACAAAGACAATCTTAGTCGTCTGAACATTAACAAAAACAACGACATAAAACTGCAGGTCTCCAAAAAGAGCTCTTCCAACTAACAGCTCACAAATCTACAAAGACAATCTTAGTCGTCTGAACATTAACAAAAACAACGACATAAAACTGCAGGTCTCCAAAAAGAGCTCTTCCAACTAACAGCTCACAAATCTACAAAGACAATCTTAGTCGTCTGAACATTAACAAAAACAACGACATAAAACCGCAGGTCTCCAAAAAAGAGCTCTTCCAACTAACAGCTCACAAATCTACAAAGACAATCTTAGTCGTCTGAACATTAACAAAAACAACGACATAAAACCGCAGGTCTCCAAAAAAGAGCTCTTCCAACTAACAGCTCACAAATCTACAAAGACAATCTTAGTCGTCTGAACATTAACAAAAACAACGACATAAAACCGCAGGTCTCCAAAAAAGAGCTCTTCCAACTAACAGCTCACAAATCTACAAAGACAATCTTAGTCGTCTGAACATTAACAAAAACAACGACATAAAACTGCAGGTCTCCAAAAAGAGCTCTTCCAACTAACAGCTCACAAATCTACAAAGACAATCTTAGTCGTCTGAACATTAACAAAAACAACGACATAAAACTGCAGGTCTCCAAAAAGAGCTCTTCCAACTAACAGCTCACAAATCTACAAAGACAATCTTAGTCGTCTGAACATTAACAACAACAACGACATAAAACTGCAGGTCTCCAAAAAGAGCTCTTCCAACTAACAGCTCACAAATCTACAAAGACAATCTTAGTCGTCTGAACATTAACAAAAACA
>NC_090748.1:7093625-7096125 GCF_036898095.1 Palaemon carinicauda
ATATATATATATATATATATATATATATATACAGTATATATATATATATATATATATATATATATATATACTGTATGTATATATATATATATATATATATATATACTGTATATATATATATATATATATATATATATATATATATATATATATATATATATATATATATATGTGTGTGTGTGTGTGTGTGTGTGTGTAAGTTTATATCTCCACGGTCTTTCATCTAATTTCTTACAATGATAAAGAATCCATTTACTATTTGAATGTTTTTGGGTATGTCTTGGGTACAATACTTGAAATCTAAAAACCCACCACTTCAAATTTACGTTATTGCAGTGTTTATCGTAATCGCATATGTTAGAATGGAATAAAGTGAATAGAAGTGATCCCTATGTGTTATTTTACTATACATTTCTCTTTTCATTTTACCACAATTGAAGGACATTTGTATTTCTTCTATGGTTTGGATGAAAACTTTAAGAGATAACATTCGAGCACACGAAAAAAAAATCTTAATCTGAAATTTTCGTAAAAATATTCTGTTCTCAGCTGTATTTCAGTTATATGGTTTTTACAAACATCTTATTAAGATAATGTACAGGTACACTGTTTATGAAAAAACCGTAATTTTAACCGGAAAATCTCCGTAAAAACATACCAGTTTTAGCCATATTTCAGTAAAATACAGGCGACCGTAAATTTACCCTACTTTGTTATTATCTTTTACGGGTTGGCGACTATAACATCACTCCTTAACGTCAATATATCCGTTTTTAAAACGGTAAATGCCTGGCAACATTTATTCAAGGATTTTTACGTTTTTTTTACGGCAAATATTTAACAGTGTATTCAGTTAAATAAGAGCCATGTTTAGTTATGTCTGTACGGAGAATTACGATGAAGAAATTTGCAGACTGTAAGATCGGTTTGAACTCAGTATCAAAGACTTGAAATAACATCTAAAATGATTGGGTAACTTTTTTATAATTCTAATAATATTTATAATTCATCACTTGAGGGTACACTCTGGCACGCTGTTCTATCATATTTCTCATCCTCTTGTTATTTTGAAGTCTTTATAGTTTATATATGAAAGACTGATCTTAATGTTGTTATTGTTCTTAAACTTCTCTTGTAGTTTATTTCCTTTCCTCACTGAGCTATTTTCCCTGTTGGGGCCTTTGGGCTTATAGCATCCTGCTTTTCCAACTAGGGTTGTACCCTAGCAAGTAATAATAATAATAATAATAATAATAATAATTATTATTATTCTACTACTACTACTACTACTACTACTACTACTACTACTACTACTACTACTACTACTACTACTAATAATAATAATAATAATAATAATAATAATAATAATAATAATAATAATACGCTACATGTATAGCCCTGATATCGTGTGTAGCTCAAGATAATGACTTAAACAAAATTATAATTCTGTCTCTGTCGAAAAAATAATAATTGAAATAGTGTGGCTTCTTTTTCATTTAATTTTCTTTATTTCTATTCCATTCATTACGGGATTATTATTATTATTATTATTATTATTATTATTATTATTATTATTATTGTTCTTGTTATTATTGTTATTATTATTATTATTATTATCATTATTATTATTATTATTATCATTATTATTATTATTATTATTATTATCATTAGTATGATTATTATTATTATTATTATTATTATTATTATTATTATTATTAGCTAAGCTACAACCCTAGTTGGAGAAGCAAGATGCTACAAGCTCAGGGCGCCAACAGGGAAAAATAGCCCAACGAGGAAAAGGAAAAAAGGATATAGATAACCTACAAAAGAAGTAACGAAGAATTAGAATTAAATATCAAAAAAAAAAAAAAAAAAAAAAAAATCCTAAAGGCCATGAAATGCAACCCCATTTAATCTTATCAATTAACCAGTTCTTGCCCAAGAGTAAATCCTTTTAGGGTACTTACGAAATACCATTGAACATACGTCATAATGAGTTCTGTATTGACGCTTTTCAAGGTAGATATAATCCTTTGCTCTTCATTCTATTACCAAATTTGGGTTTATAATCCAAAATGGTCCTTTGTCGAGGTAAAATAAACCTCTTGGATAAACTTCCAAGTGACTGAATACGAATAGTTTAAAGGTTTAAAGGCCGCTCATGAATGGCAGAGGCAAGGGACACGAACATTGCCCTATCAAGCAGGATAATGCCCTAGAGACTGACCATATATACATATGATCAGCCCCCAAGCCCCCCATTCCACCCAAGCTAGGACTAAGGAGGGCCAGGGAATGGCTTCTCATGAATGGCAGAGGCAAGGGACAACAACATTGTCCTATCAAGCAGGACAATGCCCTAGAGACTGACCATATTATACATATGATCAGCGCCCAAGCCCCCTCTCTCCACCCAAGCTAGGAACAAGGAAGGGCAGGCAATGGCTGCTCATGAATGGCAGAGGCAAGGGACAACGACATTGCCTATCAAGCAGGACAA
>NC_090748.1:7106125-7111125 GCF_036898095.1 Palaemon carinicauda
ACGCATTAATGGAAGGTTCTCGTGCTCAATAACAGAAATTTGTCGGTTGAAAGCCATTTGACAAACACAGGGTTTGTCAGGTTTCGGCCATGCATAATACATCGCCTTTTGTACGAACCGAAAAAGGAACTTTCGGCTTTTTAGATCATTGCCCGGGGATAAGAAGGTAAAAGTCGTCACCCTCTTCTCTCTCTCTCTCTCTCTCTCTCTCTCTCTCTCTCTCTCTCTCCATCGAAGGGCAAAATTAAATGGTGTCTCTCGGATGGACTAAAAAGTCTTGAGATATCCAAAATCCTTGTAACTCTCTCTCTCTCTCTCTCTCTCTCTCTCTCCATCGGAGGGCAAAATTAAATGGTGTCTCTAGGATGGACTAAAAAGACTTTGAGATATCCAAAATCCTTGTAACACTCTCTCTCTCTCTCTCTCTCTCTCTCTCTCTCTCTCTTCTCTCTCTCTCTCTCTCTTCTCTACCCAAGAACAAATGGAGTATCTTCGGATGGCCTAGAAAGTCTTTGAGATATTCAAAATCCTTGTAACCTCGTAATTATCTCTCCCCACTGTCCTTATATATTACACTCGCCTAGGTTTCTCTCTCTCTCTCTCTCTCTCTCTCTCTCTCTCTCTCTCTCCAAGAGCAAATGCAGTCTCTTCGGATGGCCTGGAAAGTCTTTGAGATATTCAAAATCCTTGTAACTCCTTGTAACTCTGTCTCTGTCTCTCTCTCCGCTGTCCTTTTCTATTACACTAACCTAGGCCCCCCCCTCTCTCTCTCTCTCTCTCTCTCTCTCTCTCTCTCTCTCTCTCTCTCTCTCTCTCTCTTCAGGTCCTCTTTGAAGACTTATAGACTTCCTTCAAGACTTATGGTTGATCGAAAGCGAATGGAGAGATTATCGATGTTGCCATTCCGTTGGTGTTGATTTAAATCATCATTCGAAACTTTCCTTTGAAGCTCTGCCTTCGAATTTTTTCTTTATTTATATACCCATTCATCTATTCAACCGTTTCTTTATTATATAGAATTCTTAAAAGGGAAATCGGTTATTGGTTACAATATATATGATAATTTTTAATAAATGCTTTTTTCTTCTTTGGCCAATCTTGGTATACCTTTGTTTTTTCAATTGTTATACTTTTAATTTGAGTGTAGAATCTCTCTCTCTCTCTCTCTCTCTCTCTCTCTCTCTCTCTCTCTCTCTCTCTCTCTTGTACATTAAGTACTTTATATATATATATATATATATATATATATATATATATATATATATATATATATCATTCATCTCTCCTTTTGTCTTCGCTAGAAAGCTGAACTGAACAGAGAACCATTATTCCCAAGCTACTGGGCCTTCGACCCAATTTCTTCTTTTCTTATCTGCGGGATACTGGTGCTTCCTGAGGACCTTTTCATTCTACCCGTTTGTTCTACACGAAAAACCTTTCATTTCTTTTTAATTTCATTTTGAGCAGGTACTTAATAGCATTATTAGTAGCGTGAGTGTGTACCCATGCCGTCAAAAATGACGTCTAAATATTTATATAGATATGAACACACACGCACACGAACACACACACACAGATTCAACCCTTTCCATCCTCTGTCCCTTTCCGATACTACAACCCGCTGGTTGGCCAATTTGTGGGATAGTGTGGTCTGCAATTGTACAGTCACTCAAATAAGTTGGTGGATGTTCTGATGTTTGAGAGAGATCTCCATTTTTCCCCTCTCTGGACGACAGGTAACTGGGAGGGCGAAACCGGTCAAATGTTCAACTAATGAAGAGTTGACCTGTTTCCAGCTCCCAGAAACCTGTCGTCCAGAAAGGAGTGAAATGAAATTCTCTCTCAAATATCCGGACATCCACTAACTTATATGAGTGACTGTACCTCTTGGGGTACCCCGCTCTCACCAGGGTATGACTATATAGATATACTCTTGTTATTTATTATATTGGGGAGATACTGCATTATCTTATCAATATTAACAAAGTAGTATATTATTCACAATGTATTTTTTGTGGTGAACGAAATTGTCTTAGTTTAGGTGAAAATATTTTTTTTCTTTTGTACGGGAAAAGTTTATTATCGATATTTGAAAAAAAAAAAAAAAAAAACTCATGCGTGGATTTACCTTTTACAAATTCTCTTCCTTCTCTTTGGAAGTTGTTATAGTTTATATATGAAGGTTTGTTTTTCATGTTGTTACTGTTCTTAAAATATTTGCCTTTAGTTATTCATTACCTCTCTTGTAGATTATTAATTTCCTTATTTCCTTTCCTCACTGGGCTATTTTTCCCTGTTGGCGCTCTTAGGCTTAGAGCATCCTGCTTTTCCAACTATAGCCAATTCTTTTTAGTGAGGCAGATTTGCACCGACTTGTAGGGGTGCCCTTTTAGTGCGGAAAAGTTTCCTGCTATCTGATTGGTTAGAATTATCTTGTCCAATCAATCACCGATCAAGACACTTTTCCGAGCTAAAAGGGCACCCCTGTGAGTCGGTGCAAATCTACCTCACTAAAAAGAATAGACAATAGGGTTTCAGCTTAGCTAGTAATAATAATAATAATAATAATAATAATAATAATAATAATAATAATAGTCTCTATACAGTCGGTTAAATGCATAGATATTTTGGAGTGTTGATAATTGTAGATCTTTCATATAGCTGTCTAAACATCTCAAGGGTATATGTCCATTTTTTTATTAGGCCTAATAATGCTGAGATACTGATAATGCTATATTACGCCTCTTAGAAGGAAGTATTTATATGCATACAATCTTTGAAATCTTAAGTAAGAAGTTTTAAGCATCTGTACTACTACACATACATCCACAGTCTAGGTATACAGTATACATGTTATTTTTTTTTCTTTCATTAGGCCTACTAATGTTAGGGTACTAGTAATAGCCTACTATGCCTCATGGAAAGAAGTGCTTACATGCATAAAATCTTTAAAATCTTTTTTAAGAGGTGTTTGATGTCTCTGTACTGCTGTAAGCTACATACACCCACGGTATATACAGTTTACTGTATATACAGGTACTGCATATACCGTAAATATACCAAAGATCCTCTAACCGTTATATATTGATCCGATAATCATACTATTATTTGAGTCCCCGTTACTTTATAAACAAAGGCCGTAGAGCCATGGCTTGAGATATCCCGCCGTGCCTAATAAGGATGGAGTCCCAAAATCCTAACCATTTGCCAGAGCAGAATCCTGCACTGGGTCCTACCGTGGGTCCTGTCATGGGTCCTACCGTGGGTCCTGCCCTGGGTCCTGCCGTGGGTCCTAAAGTGGGTCCTACCGTAGGTCCTGTCCTGGTCCTGCCCTGGGTCCTACCGTGGGTCCTGCCCTGGGTCCTACCATGGGTCCTGTCATGGGTCCTGCCTTTGGTCCTTCCCTGGGTCCTACCGTGGGTCCTGTCCTAGGTCCTTCCCTGGGTCCTGCCCTGGGTCCTACCGTGGGTCCTGTCTTTGGTCCTTCCCTGGTCCTGCCCTGGGTCCTACTGTGGGTCCTGCCCTGGGTCCTGCCAGAGGGTGACAACAGAAAGGGACATTCTAATGTCCAGTTTTACTCCTTTCCTTCCAGAGTCGAGTAGGCCTAGGAATATTGGTCGTGATTAGACCTAAGGAAATTCCTTGTTCGAGGAATTTTTGGGAATGTGAATGGCTTATATTGTTCGCGTGCGGGTAAATTAAGAATGGGAAGTTTTGTTCGCCTTTCCACTTCCTACCTTCCGTTCATTGTTCTCCTTTGCGTTTTCTCACGAGCAACGAGACGGGGTGGAATTTTTCCTTCCTTTTTAAAATTTCTATGCTTTTTTTTGTTCTTATTCATTTGTTTTTTTGGGTTGTATGTTTACCACGGAACGACTATGGCTGACCAAATCTTATTGAGACTTTTCCGTTCTTCATATCCGTTAAATATTTAGAACTATAATAGCTTTCTTACCTGTAGGTTAATCAATTAGTTTAATTCTTCTATCTTCGCAGTCTTTTTTTTTTTTTTCCTGAATCTGACCAAGAACTTACGCCATGTTGGATTGACTTTGGGGCATCTGAAGGAGACGTGTTGCTAATTGCACTGATCCGAATAACCGTATACACATACATACATACATATGTATATATACTATATACATGGGAATATACATACATTTATATATACATATATACAGTATATATATCATATATTTATATATATAGTATATATATCATATATTTATATATATATATAGTATATATATCATATATTTATATATATACATATATATACTTATATATAGCCAATATATACAGTAAATATGTATATATATATATATATATATACATTATATATATGTATAATATATATATATATATATATATATACAGTATGTATGTATATATATATATATATATATATACATATAAATGTGCGTGTTTTTTGTCTGTGTATGTGTATGGATTTCTATGCTACAATATAATATTTCTACTTCTAATCACATATTCAGACTTCAATAACCTCCTTGACTTCCTAGCACTCTTTACTCATTTATGAGAGAGAGAGAGAGAGAGAGAGAGAGAGAGAGAGACATGAGCGTATCTGCTCTCTAATCCTTACGCATGTCTTATTTCGAATTAGGCTCCATTGTAATAGTTTATCCCGCAAACACCAGCTTTAAAAAGATTAGGGCCCCATTCATAATGGCTATGACCATATGGGAAACATCATTGACAGGACAGAAGCCGCGTTCGAAAGTTATGTCTGTTTTCTTTTGACTCGCGCGTTCGAACCCCTGCTCCGGGCATTGTCTAGTCGAGAGTCTATAGGTGTTGTTATTGGCTTGTTAACAACTGTCTCGTTATTGCTATTAGGGTCAGCTGTGAGGATGTATTTTAGATTCAAGATGTTATTATTATTATTATTATTATTATTATTATTATTATTATTATTATTATTATTATTATTATTAATGTCAGCTGTGAGGATGTATATTAGATTCAAGATATTATTA
>NC_090748.1:7116125-7120577 GCF_036898095.1 Palaemon carinicauda
ACTATCAGTCACAAAACTGCAGGTAACAGATAAAAAATCCACAGGAAAAAGGAAAGTAAAAGACCAGGTACCAAGCGCTTTCGTGTATTAAGGAAAGTAAAAGACCAGGTACCAAGCGCTTTCGTGTATTAAGGAAAGTAAAAGACCAGGTACCAAGCGCTTTCGTGTATTAAGGAAAGTAAAAGATCAGGTACCAAGCACTTTCGTGTATTAAGGAAAGTAAAAGATCAGGTACCAAGCGCTTTCGTGTATTAAGGAAAGTAAAAGATCAGGTACCAAACGCTTTCGTGTATTAAGGAAAGTAAAAGATCAGGTACCAAGCGCTTTCGTGTATTAAGGAAAGTAAAATATCAGGTACCAAGCGCCTTCGTGTATTATGTAAAGTAAAAGACCAGGTACCAAGCGCTTTCGTGTATTACGTATACTTCTTCAAGGTACGAAGAAGTTGACTTTGTACCCATAAGAAGTGTATGTAATGTACGAAAGCGCTTGGTACCTAGTCTTTCACTATCTTGTTTCCTGTGGATTTTACACTTTAAACTCTTGATATTTACCTTTATACAATTAATGATCATTTCCAATCTAAACTTTCATAACTATCAAATCTTTTTTAACAAATATTCACAATTCAATCTGCAGTTGTAAAATTAGTGTATCTAAGTACTAAAAGCAATTGAAGTGTGTAGGCTTAAACACTTGATATTTATCTCTATACATGTTCATTTCCAGTCTAAACTTTCATAACTGTTAAACCTTTTTTAACGAATAATCACAATTGAATCTGTAGTTATCAGATTAGTGTATCTAAGTACTAAAAAGAATTGAATTATGTAGGTGTTATCAATACCATATTGGTAAGTCAATCGTTTATATTTTTTATCAATATGAAAATTTATCAAGTTGAAAATTTTCCATCGCAATTTATTTCAATAAATTACATTTCATTTGACGAATTTCTTTAACTTTGAAGTGTCAATTCTGAATATGAGTATTTCATTGAAATATATCAATAATCGTAAACATATCCCTATTAAAAGATTTCATTTATTAAGAAATATACATTTATAAATATTAAAAATTTTAATGTTGTATATACATCATGATATATTTACATGAATAGATTTTGTAATTAGCATATATTCACAATTACAACTTTTAATATTCATCTACATATGTTTTTTTAGATTACAAACATAAATTATAGACTAGTGAATACTCTTTAAACAGAAATTTTAAATCCAACTTTATCTATATTAAAAATACCTATTTTACATTTTATCCATTTAAAAGATCAAATCCCTATTAAAAACAAATTCTTTTATTAAGAAACATAAATCTATAATTCCTACAATCTATAATATTGTATATACATTATGATATATTTACATGAATAAATTTTGTATTTAGCATATATTCACAATTACAAATCTTACTACTGTATTCATGTAAATATGTTTTTAAATTATTTTTATTATTATTATTATTATTAAATGCTAAGCTACAACCCTAGTTGGAAAAGCAGGATGCTATAAGCTCAGGGACTCCAACAGGGAA
Source organism: Palaemon carinicauda (assembly GCF_036898095.1). Lineage (NCBI taxonomy): Eukaryota > Metazoa > Arthropoda > Malacostraca > Decapoda > Palaemonidae > Palaemon > Palaemon carinicauda. Next base: position 7,117,680 of record NC_090748.1, read on the forward strand.
AATAGCCCAGTGAGGAAGGAAACAAGGAAAAATAAAATATTTTAAGAACAGTAAAAACATTGAAATATATATTTTCTATATAAACTATAAAAACTTTAACAAAACAAGAGGAAGAGAAACTAGACAGAACAGTGTGCCTGAGTGTACCTACAAGCAAGAGAACTCTAAAACAAGACAGTGGAACACCATGGTACAGAGGCTATGGCATTACCCAACGCAAATTACAAACATATCGACTCTTGAATACTCTTTGAACAGAAATTTTAAATCTTATCACATCTACATTAAAAGTACCTACCATTCTACATTTCAACCACTTAAAAGATTAAGACCAGAATTGACAGATAACCCAACTACAGCGCCAAGCGTCTCAAACCGCATTTTCATTCAATCAGTTCTGCCGAAGAGCGTTGGGAGGTCTGTGCCATTGTTGCCACTAGATCTGCCTAAGAATTCCGACTGGTAAGAAAAAATGGCCTTTAAACGCTGGACTACTGACTGTTCTTTCGTTTTAGATTGCCTTGCCTTATGCCAGACACAGGCTCTTGCGTTGGCAGTCCGTAAAAGTAGTAACGATGGTAGGTAGGTAGGTATATGGTTGCCCTGTCTATAGCAAGACAAGGGCTATTGCACAGGGCCAGCCCCAACCCGTAAATAGTACCGTAAACAAGCCAAAAATCGGCCAAATTAACCAGGGTAGGCTCCACTTTCAAGGGGTGCCAATCGTAAAAAATATTTCCCAAAAATACACTAATCAAGACACGCTAATGAAATTTTCAGGCATTATTAGCACTATAATAAGGCATATCCTCTGTAAGTTTTATCATCCTACAGGGAAAATAAAGGATTTTATGAATAAAAATGTGAAAATCGGAAATGTTATTTGGTGACCGGTGAGAAACTACTGTCTTGAATTGAAATTCGGTCTGTAGGCATGTTTGTTTATCCACCTGGAACATGCACACAAAGTTTTATCAAAATCGAACAGTAAATAAGGACACAGCAAGAAAAAAACGAGCAATAACCCAAGCCGATGATGGAGCGAAACCTAGAAATAAATATTCACCAAAAATTAAAATCTCGATTTAGGGACAAAACCTTCTGTGTTTTTGTAGGTATTATGTCACTTGATAGCCTAAAACATCTAAATATTATATTACTTAAGGCATAAGAGCAGGACAAGCAAAGAAATACACCCCTTTCCCGATAAAAAAACCGAGAAAAAGCGATTTTTTTTCTGATGCATAACCTAACCTAACCTTCCCAACCTAACCTAACCTAACCTAACCTAACCTTCCCAACCTAACCTAACCTAACCCCTACAAGGTGGAGCCTATCCTAACCTAACCTAACCTAACCTAACCTATTAACCAAATATAATCACAGTTTCTATATTTTGTTATGTTAGTTTTAGTGAAAAATACAATACAGATTAACAGGATTGCGTTGGCCTCATTGGTAACGAACCTGACTGGTGATCGCCAGACTGGGGTTCGAGTCCAGCTCAAACTTGTTAGTTCCTTTGGCTGCTGCAACCTTACCATCCAAGTGGGCTAAAGATGAGGCGTTTGGGGAAGCCTATAGGTCTACTGCTGAGTTATCGGCAGCCATTGCCTGGCCCTCCTTTGTTCAAGCTTGGGTGGAGAGGGGACTTGGGCGCTGATCATGTGTATATATGGTCAGTCTATAGGGCATTGTCCCTTGCCTCTGTCATTCATGAGTTGCCTTTAAATCTTCCAACATGTTAAAGAGATACAAAAAAAATGAACTTTATATCATAAATATAAAACATATTTATATGCCAAAAAATAGTTTTTCAACTCCGATAACTATGCGGAAATAATTTCCGCTCCAGACAGAGTTAAGCAGAAATTTTGGAAATTGAAATGATGGAGATCCCTCTGTAGCTTTATTTTCCTTTCATTACCCCCTACAATTCCTCACTTTGGCAACACTGTAAATCTGTGCCTCTGTGGTCAAGTCCTTTTGTGAATCCGTCCACTTTTGTTATTGCTGTCTGGAGAACCTCCCTCTTCCCTTGGAGAAGATCTGTCCCAAGAAATCTCTGAGAGACAGACTTTTCAATAAATGTGTGCAAATAGATATGTAAATACATACATAAATATATATATATATATATATATATATAGAATGGATGTATGGTTGAATATATTTGAATATATATCTTTTTATATATATGTATAGGTATATTTATTTGTATTACATACATACATACCTATAGATATATACATATATGTAAATATACACGTTAACATGTATTTGAAATCCATACATGACTACATACTGTATATATATATATATATATATACATATGTACATTTATGTGCACTCACATACACACACACACACACATATATATATATATATATATGTATGTACAGTATATATATACATATATATATATATGTATGTACAGTATATATATACATATATATATATATATATATTTATGAGTGTGTGTGTGTATGTGTACGCATACACACATTCAAACAAACTCATATATAAATTTGTACATATGTAATATGATATATATATATATATATATAAATATATATACATATATATATATATATATACAGTATATATGTGAGTCACGCGCACAAACGCGTAAAGAATGTGGCAGAGAGAAAACAATAAACCACTAGATGAGCTGTTCGCTTAAAAGCTCACATTAGCTGTTCTATTTTGGTTTCCCAAAGCAAGTTAACCATTCGTATGTGAAGAGTCACTCAGAAGATGTTGTTGTTGGTGAGGTTGGTAGACATGATGGTTATGCCAACATATCTTAGGTATGTTAACGCAGGCGTGTAAACCCTAATTCGACAAGGGAATTCTTACGACTGGCAAACTTTTATTTTCTCTCTCTCTCTCTCTCTC
>NC_090748.1:7121077-7126077 GCF_036898095.1 Palaemon carinicauda
TGAAAATCTATCTAACGAAAAAATAAATATAGAAATCAAGCGTAAGAGTGGAATCTCTATCTCTCTCTCTCTCTCTCTCTCTCTCTCTCTCTCTCTCTCTCTCTCTCTCTCTCTCTCTCTCTCTTCTTTTATTTTATACATTTATCAAATAGATAATTATCTTATATACCTTGTATTGATCTTAGGGAATTGAAAATCTATCTAACGAAAAAATAAATATAGAAATCAAGCGTAAGAGTGGAATCTCTATCTCTCTCTCTCTCTCTTCTCTCGTCTCTCTCTCTCTCTCTTCTCTCTCTTCTTTTATTTTATACATTTATCAAATAGATAATTATCTTTTATACCTTATATTGATCTTAGGGAATTGAAAATATTTAACGAAAGCAAATAAATAAAGAAGTCAAACGTAAGAGTGGAATCTCTCTCTCTCTCTCTCTCTCTCTCTCTCTCTCTCTTCAATTGTTGATTTATTATAGATAGTATTAGGATACTAAGTTCCTTTGACAGCTCACCTGCCGATAAGATCAAGTCGACGAACACCGGAGGCATCTGGGTACGCTTTTCTAAACACTCAAATTCATGTCTTTTTCTACTTCGTTTTAAAAGCAATTTAGGGAAATACAATTTAAATCAGCTTTTAATCGAAGTTAATATGATAAATACAAATTTTATTTGGTTACGGGAAAATAGGTATGAATATAAATAAGGGTAGAAGAGACTCTTTAGCTATGGTAAGCAGAAGGACACTCCAAAATCAAACCCATTTTTCTCTAGTCTTGGGTAGTGCCATAGGCCTCTGTACCATGGTCTTCCCCTGTCTTGGGTTAGAGGTTCTCTTTCTTAAGGGCACACTCGGGCACACTGTTCTTTATGACTTCTCTTCCTCTTGTTTTGTTAAAGTTTTTTTATATTTTATATAGGAAATATTTCTTTTAATATTATTACTGTTCTTAAAATATTTTATTTTTCTTTGTTTCCTTTCCTCACTGGGGCTATTTCCCCTGTTGAAGGCCCTTGGCTCATAGCATCCTGCTTTTCCAACTAGGGTTGTAGCCTAGCAAGGTAATAATGATAATGATAATAATAATAATAATAATAATAATAATAATGATAATATAATTATTTAATTAGTTTTTACCTTCAAATCTGGTGAGACTAGAATGCCTTTCAATTGTAAGTACCTTGTTAACTTAACCTTGTCTGTGTGATATGTAACTATGTATTTCTATAAATATCATCACTATGTAATAAAATGCAAGTGAGTGTCTGGCTATATATCTATATATATATATATATATATATAAATATACATATATATATCCATATATATATATATATATGTATGTATGTATATGTATATATATGTATGAATATGAATAAATAAATAAATATATATGCATATATATATGGCATATATATATATATATATACAGATATATCTATATATTTGTATATAATATATATACATACAGATATATTTATATATTTGTATATATATATATATATATATATGGTATATATATATATGTACATACACACATATATATATTATATATTATTATTAAATATATATAATATATATAATATATTATTAAATATATATATATATATATATATATCCCACAAATTGCCCAAACGATTGTGTTTTAATCAGGAAACGGGAAGGGGGAAAGGTTGAATCTATGTGTGCACATCTACCATTACGAATATTTAGCAGTCATTTTTGACGGGTGGCTTACACTACTTATGTTACATAAAAATAGGAATGCCTTTTAAAAGTAGCTTTGAGGAAAGGATTATATTTATTTCATCAGTTTAAAATTCTTTACATTATTCTAACTGTTGATTTAAAAGCTAAAATCCGAGAAGTTTTATTGGCGACTATACATAGATTTGAAGTATAATATTAATAATATTAATCTATGGAAAGTCCAGCTCATTATCCATCATTTGATTATATGTATATTATATATGTACTAGATCAAAATATTTTTTAAATACTGTCGCTGATTTTCTAATATTATTATTATTATTATTATTATTATTATTATTATTATTAGCTAATCTACAGCTCTATAAGCCCAAGGGCTCCAACAGGGATAAATAGCTCAGTGAGGAAAACTAATAAGGAAATAAATAAACTGCAAGAGAAACAATGAAACATCAAAATAAGATGTTATAAGAACAGTAACAACATAAAAATAAACTAAAAGATACTCATGTCATCCTCTTCAACATAGAAACATTCGCTGTAAGATTAAACCTTTGAAGTTGTAATGCAAGAATTATTCTAGCTTATAGCAAGAGACATTTTCCCTATGTCACGAAAAGAACAGTATCTCTCCTCTCTTTGAGCGAACATTGACAAGCGTTCGATCCCCTGGACGCATTAATTAATGGAAGGTTCTCGTGCTCAATAACAGAAATTTGTCGGTTGAAAGCCATTTGACAAACACAGGGTTTGTCAGGTTTCGGCCATGCATAATACATCGCCTTTTGTACGAACCGAAAAAGGAACTTTCGGCTTTTTAGATCATTGCCCGGGGATAAGAAGGTAAAAGTCGTCACCCTCTTCTCTCTCTCTCTCTCTCTCTCTCTCTCTCTCTCTCTCTCTTCTTTTACCCAAGAACAAATAGAGTCTCTTCGGATGGACTAAAAAGTCTTTGAGACTTCCAAAATCCTTGTAACTCCTTGTAACTCTGTCTCTCTCCACTGGCCTTTATTACATTCACCTAGGTCTCTCTCTCTCTCTCTCTCTCTCTCTCTCTCTCTAAACACATACATATATACATTTATGTATATATATACTATATATATATATATATATATATATACAGTATATATATGTATGTATATATATATACCCAAGAGCAAATCGAGTCTCTTGGGATGTCCTAGAAAGTCGTTGAGATATTCAAAATCCTTGTAACTCCTTGTAAATCTGTCTCTCTCTCCACTGCCCTTTTCTATTTCACTAACCTAGGCCTCTCTCTCTCTCTCTCTCTCTCTCTCTCTCTCTCTCTTCTTTGAAGACTTATAGACTTCCTTCAAGACTTATGGTTGATCGAGAGCGAATGGAGAGATTATCGATGTTGCCATTCCGTTAGTGTTGATTTAAATCATCATTCGAAACTTTCCTTTGAAGCTCTGCCTTCGAGTTTTTTCTTTATTTATATACCCATTCATCTATTCAACCGTTACTATATTATATAGAATTCTTAAAAGGGAAATCGGTTATTTGACACAATATATATGATATTTTTAATTAATGCTTTTTCTTTTCTGGCCAATCTGGGTATTTCTTTGTTTTTCAATTGTTATACTTATAGGTTGCGTGTAGAATCTCTCTCTCTCTCTTGTACATTAAGTACTTTATATATATATATATATATATATATATATACATATATATACATATATATATATATTTCATTCATCTCTCCTTTTGTCTTCGCTAGAAAGCTGAACTGAATAGAGAACCATTATTCCCAAGGTACTGGGCCTTCGACCCAATTTCTTCTTTTCTTATCTGCGGGATACTGGGGCTTCCTGAGGACCTTTTCATTCTACCCGTTTGTTCTACACGAAAAAACCTTTCATTTCTTTTTAATTTCATTTTGAGCAGGTACTTAATAGCATTATTAGTAGCGTGAGTGTGTACCCATGCCGTCAAAAATGACGTGTAAATATTTATATAGATATGAACACACACGCACACGAACACGCACACGAACACACACACAGATTCAACCCTTTCCATCCTCTGTCCCTTCCCGATACTACAACCCGCTGGTTGGCCAATTCGTGGGAGAGTGTGGTCTGCAAGTGTAGTACCTCTTGGGGTACTCCTCTCTCACCAGGTATGACTATATAGCTATTACACTTGTTATTTATTATATTGGGGAGATACTGCATTATCTTATCAATATTAACAATGTAGTATATAATTTACAATGTATTTTTTTGTGTTGATCGGAATTGTCTAGTCAGTTTAGGTGAAAGTATTTTTTTTCTTTGTACGGGAAAAGTTTATTATCGATATTTGAAAAAAAAAAACTCATGCGTGGATTTACCTTTTACAAATTCTCTTCCTTCTTTTTGGAAGTTGTTATAGTTTATATATAAAGGTTTGTTTTTAATGTTGTTACTGTTCTTAGAATATTTGACTTTAGTTATTCATTACCTCTCTTGTAGATTATTAATTTCCTTATTTCCTTTCCTCACTGGGCTATTTTTCCCTGTTGGCGCTCTTGGGCTTAGAGCATCTTGCTTTTCCAACTAGGGTTTCAGCTTAGCTAGTAATAATAATAATAATAATAATAATAGTCTCTATACAGTCGGTTAAATGCATAGATATTTTGGAGTGTTGATAATTGTAGATCTCTCATATAGCTGTCTAAACATCTCGAAGGTTATCCAATTTTTTATTAGGCCTAATAATGCTCAGATACTGGTAATGCTATATTACGCCTCTTAGAAGGCAGTATTTATATGCATTCAATCTTTTAAATCTTAATTAAAAAGTTTTATGTATCTGGACTACTACATGTACACCCACAGTCTAGGTATACAGTATACATATTTTTTCTCTTTCATTAGGCCTAATAATGTTAGGTTACTAGTAATACCCTAATATGCCTCATGAAAAGTGCTCACATGCATAACATTTTTAAAATCTTTTTTAAGAGGTGTTTGATGTCTCTGTACCTCTGTAGGCTACATACACCCACGGTATATACAGTGTATTGTATACAGGTACTGTATATAGTGCATATAGACCATACACCATCCTACACCAAAAATCGAGTTTAGCCTCTAACCGTTATATATTGATCCGATAATCATACTATTATTTGAGTCCCCGTTACTTTATAAACAAAGGCCTTAGATGCCATGGCACAAGATATCCCGCCGTGCTCAATAAGGATGGAGTCCCAAAATCCTAACCATTTGCCGGAGCAGGATCCTGCCCTGGTCCTGCCCTGGGTCCTGCCCTAGGT
>NC_090748.1:7131077-7143577 GCF_036898095.1 Palaemon carinicauda
TATATATATATATATATATATATATATATATATATATATATATATATATATATTTGGGCTCAAGCCATGTCGTCCTGATGGAAGTTCCTATAGGGTAGCTTCCTAGGGTATATTACAACTACGGCGATATTCCCAGAGAATTTACCTTAAGGTACCAGAATTCTAACTCCTGGAGCGAGTATCCCTCGTGAAAGGGATATCGCGACATATCAGAGGACGTATTCTAGACACGTCACATGGCAATCTACGACCTGAACAGAGATTTCGTCTCGTAGGAGGGAGATTGACGAGATACGAATTCGGGAAAGAAAAAGGGGAGCCGCTCCCAAGGCTTCCCTATCCCCCGATTCGTATGCGTGCCTGGCGCCAATCCTGGCGCCATCTGTATTCCTTTTTGCGTAGCTTAACAACTCGGTGTTTTTTCCTGTTTTTCTCGCAAATCTTGGATTTATTCAGCTTTTCATGGCTTCTTCGTCTTCGTTGACCTCGGATAAGTTGAGTATAGTGTCTGTTATGTATAAATGTAGGCTCTTGGTAAAATTTTGAGTGATTAATAGGATTAATCTTTGATACAAGAGCCGTAGCCTACCAGAGGTGTCCTGGACACTGTCACTCGCTAGGTATAAATTAGTTAGTCAGAGTGACATTCCTGGTTGTTTTGCTTAATAAATTTTAGCTATTTAGCTTTACATAGGATTTCCTTTCGTGCTTAGTATTATTTGGCGAAGTATTCGCCATTCTGGCCTACGCTAGGCCATGTAGCCTAGTCGTTTGGTCCTAGTACTTAATGCATGATTTTGGTTTTTCCGAGTGTAATTAAAATTTTATTGAAGCTTTAGGCTATATTTTATACATTTTAGACTGTGTGGAATATTTCCAAGATTGTATACGTGAGAGTTTCGGTGAATTAGGTAATCGATTCTCTTGGTGCCTAGGCTAATTGCTTATGGAGCCTTAGTATACTTTATTATACTCCCCGGTTGCTTTCTTTTCTTCGGAGAAGGTATGCAATCCCTTTCCCTCTGTTTAAGCCTTGGGCTTATCCCTAAGTGGTTTTTTCCGAATTTATTTTCGATAAAACTGTACTAGGGTGTTACTGTACCTTCCTGTTCCAGCAAAGTCTGGTTCAAAGAGGGACAGAACAACAGAGTTTTTAGTCTGAGTCCGTGTTGTCTGGCTTGGGGCAGAGTCTCCCTCGCTGACCTAACACTTACAAAGGGAGCTTAGCTCCCTTAGGTCACTATCGAAGGTTTCTGTAAGTTATGATTCCTTCTTGTGTGATCGACCAGACTAAGTCCTGTTGCTGTTCTCGGGGAGGATAATATCTTCCCTTGGGAGTAGCAACGCCTTCCTTGCTTTGGTGCTCTGGAAGCTGGCAGGTATTATACTACTGCGCTGGCCCTTTCCCTTAGATCTCCCTTAGGCTAAGACAAAGTTCTTGGCTGCGGGTGATCTGTCACTAAAGCAAGGTTGGCAGGACCCTCTTGTCCCTTCCCCCTCTATCTCCGTAATGGCCTAGCCATTACTGTACTGTACCTTGCCGGCCGGCAGAGCTGGCCGGCAGGGGTATTACTGTACTGTATGTCATTCTACTTCTGGACCTAGTATAGGTTGGGATGTGGAATTGACTAAGCCCATTGCCGGCCGGCAGAGATGCTGGACGGCAAGGGTCTTATGTTTTCGAGTGCTGCCCGGACCTCTCTTGGTCCCTCATCCATGCCTGCCGGCTGAGCCGGACGGCATTGGTCAAGGAAGCCTGAATTAAGTTTCTCCCCTTCCTTATATGCACTCTTTCGGTTGCCGGGCTTGGGGGGTTGTGTACACTCTTATCCCGGCATCCATTCTATTTTCTTCTAGTGCTGTACCTGTCCCGGCTGCCGGCCTATGAGGCCGGCAGCCGGGCAGGTGTAGTCTTCTGGTTCTTTTGCTGCCGGCTGGCATCGGTCTTGTACCTTTGCCGGCCGGCTTATGTCTGTCCTTGTCTGCCGGTCACCAAGAGTGTGGCCGGCAGCTGGGTACTACCTTGTGTAGTTGCTGGCCGGCAATCATTGCCGGCCAACACTGGCTGTTGCTGGCCGGCAGCTGCTGCCGCCGGCACAGGCATTTGAACCAGAGGGCTGCCGCCCTATAGCTGTTAAGTAGTATACTTTAAAGCTAATTGTGGTGTGTGCCGGCCGGCAAAGGCAGGCCGGCACACATCCTCCTATACTGTACTAGTATTCTTCTGTATAGCATATACAGTAAGAAGAAAACTATAGTAAAAGTTTAGGTACAGCACTGTATCTTCTAACACTATTGTGTTTTCTTGCACGGCCCTTTGCTGTTGCCTTCAGACAAGAAGCAGAGTTCTTCCCTGTCTATTATCCCGGATTTTAAAATCATTGCCTAGGTGTGAGCTCCACCTGTTTCCTCTGGAAACTTTGCATTGGTTACTCTAGTAGAGATAAACCATTTTGATTTTATTATCTGGAAGGCTGCAGCAATGGGTTGTGAGGGAAACACAAGTGTGTGTCTTTAATTTCTGAATTGTTATGCTATACTATGCATATCCAGTGATACATAGTTCACTTGATACTCATGGAAATTTCTTCTCTTTACAGAAGGACACTCCGAAGTAGGGAAGTGCTTTCTGCAATGTCAGCAGCAAGAACCTCTGCGGACATGAGTTTTGTAGGAGACACGCAGCATACGCTGTCTCCAAGGATGATCTCCGGTATTGGGACCCTCAGGTATGTACTGTGTGCACTAACCTGATTAATGAGACATTTAAATAGCTAGGAAGAAGCTTCGTACCTGGGTAAGGGGCTTCCAAAAGTACACTTCTGGCCCTTATCTTCCAAGTGAGAATATGAGGGCGTATCTTTTCCCTAAGGCATCAGCTGATGCAGTGATTCCCCAGCCTCAAGAGGAGATCCCCTAAGTTCAGATCCAGGTGGATGCTGAAGTCGCGGTCGCGATGCAAGACATCCAGCTAAATGACAGGATATCTGATGTGGACGGGTGTCAGGAGGAAGACCTCCTTGCAGAAGCCCAGGATGAAGTTCAAGCCCCTCTACATCGGCCGGTCTCCAAGTAGAGCTGGGACAGGCCCTCTCTTCTATTGTTGGAATGATCCAACAAATGCAGAAGGAGAATCAGGAGAGGCGGCTGCAATGGAACTGCGAATGCAGTGCCTTGCAGGATCACATGGGCCCCAGAAAAGCTCAATGTGAAAGACCTTCCTTTGTGCTCGGATACTAACCCATGGAGGTATGCTGAGCACATGTCGATGACGACTGGAAAGATCGTCATCTCGGATATGCTGGGCTCAGTTCCCCTGGAGGGTGGAATTCTGGCCCAGCAAGGCACCATATCCGGACTGTTATGTCCGGCTGAGGAAGGAACCAGCTTCAAAGGAGGAGGCAGAGCCGAAGGAGGTCATAGTGATGACCATGCTAAGGCTCAAGCTCTACTTTCATCTTCGATGAAAGAGAGGGGCTTCTCTAACTCAAAGGTAGCTGCATTGAATAGGAAGCTCCCTTCCTTTGTGTCCTCGCCTACTAGAGCCTTCCCCCTTTTACAGAAAGGGTTTCTGGCTGTACTAAAAGCAATCGAGGCCGGCAAGTCTTGCCCCTCCCTAGAGGAGTGTAAACCCTTGTCGCTGGCCCTGCCTATGGACCACAAAGATTGGAAGGACGTCCATCTTACGTTCTAAGTGGGAAAGTTGGAGGCTGATATTGCCGGACGTCAGTTTGGCAAGGACCTCCCTAAGCTGTCTGACTTTCTTTTGCGAAGTGAGTTCGATACAAAAGAAAGACTGACTGCCTCAATGTCTCTTCAGACTACTCTCGAGACGATGGCAAGTGACCCCAAGGTCCATGAAATGTTCATGGTAGTGGCCAAGCCTCATCTGGCCACAGTGACGAAGGACCTTTATGGCTTCGTCAAGGCAAGGAGAGCTTGTAGGGAGTTCGTGTTTACCTCGGCTACAGTGAGGCACGAGCTAAAGAAACAAATCTCCTCCAACATTTGGGGAAAAGACCTTTTTCCCTACCGACTTGGTCAAAGAAGTTTTTGATAAAGCCACCTTGGAGAATAGAAACCTTCTCCAGAAGTGGGACCTGGCTATCAAAAGAAAGTCTTCCCCGGATGAGGGTCCTCAACCAAAGAGGAAGACTATGAGGACTAGGCTACCGTCTCGGCCAGCCAAGCCTCTTAGACAGCAACTGCAATTGCCATTGCCCCCAGTGCCCCAGATCGTGGCACAAACCCCGACCACCTTTCAGTGGGTACCCCAGGCCGTGTCGACACAGTCCACGGCATTCACCCCAGCGTTCGAAGGGCAGTCTACTTCCTTCCGAGCAAAGCCTAGAGGAGCAGCCAGAGGCTCGTCTAGACGCCCCTCAAGGGGAAGGGGATTCAGGGGTGGTCGTGGTCAGGAAGGCAAGACCTCAGGACGGCAGTCCAAGTGAGGTGATACCGGTAGGAGGGAGACTTCTGAAATTTCGGGATCGGTGGACCTTCGATCCCTGGGCCCACAGCCTACTCAAGAATGGATTGGGCGGGAGCTGGTACAGCACTCCACCCCCGTACCTTCGGTTTTTCCAACACTCCACCCCCGTTATGGAGGAGTACGTTCAAGAACGGTTGGAGAAAAAGGGTGAAGCCCATCAATTTCTAAGGGAGGCTGTTTTGTGTTCCCAAGAAAGACTCGGAAAAGCTCAGAGTCATTCTGGACTTGTCGCCACTTAACAAGTTCATAGTGAATTGCAAATTCAAAATGCTAACACTGCAACACATAAGGACCTTACTGCCCAAGAGGGCATATTCCGTCTCTATAGACTTGTCAGATGCCTACTGGCACATTCCAATTAGCCATCGACTCTCCCCCTACCTAGGGTTCAGGCTACAGCGAAGACTATACGTCTTCGGAGCCATGCCATTCGGGCTAAACATAGCCCCAAGGATTTTTACGAAGCTTGCGAGCGTAGCTCTCAAACAATTTCGCCTAAAGGGAATTCAGGTAGTAGCCTACCTGGACGACTGGTTGGTGTGGGCAGCATCCGAGACAGAATGCTTGCAAGCTTCCAGTCAGTGATCCAGTTCCTAGAGTACCTAGGCTTCAAGATCAACAGAAAAAGTCTCGACTTTCTCCATCTCAAAAGTTCCAGTGGCTAAGATCCACTGGGACCTTTTGTCACACCGTTTCTCCACCCCAGCGAAGAAAAGGAAGGAGATAGCGGGTTCTGTCAAGAGACTTCAAGATTCCGAAAGGATATCAAGACACGAGCAGGAGAGAGTACTGCGCTCTCTCCAGTTTGCTTCGGTGACAGACCCAGTGCTAAGAGCACAGCTAAAGGATGCAATCGGAGTTTGGAGAAGTTATGCATCAAACGCGTGAAGAGATCTGAGAAGACCAGCCGCTTCGGCTAAGTACTCTTCTCAGGCCTTGGTCCCAAGCCAGACATCTAAAGAAGTCAGGTTCTTCTTCAGCCACCTCCCCCGTCGGTGACGATTCACTCAGACGCCTCAAAGGAGGGATGGGGAGGTCACTCTCATCGGAAAAAAGTCCAGGGGACTTGGTCCAGGCTATTCAAGACCTTTCTCATAAAACTTTCTAGAAGCTAGGGCAGTGCTCCTTACCTTAAAGAAAGTCTCCCCGCGTCATTCGTTCCACATAAAGTGGTAATAGACAGCGAGGTAGTTGTAAGATACTTGAATCGACAAGGATCGAGGTCACCACCTCTCAACCAGGTGATGTTGGCCGTCTTCCGATTGGCGGAAAAGAAGAAGTGGTACCTGTCGGCAGTTCACCTTCAAGGAGTCCGCAATGTGACAGCGGACGCTCTATCCAGGTTCACACCGATAGAGTCGGAATGGTCCTTAGACGCAGGATCATTCTCCTTCATTCTGAATCAGTCCCAGAACTGCAGATAGACCTCTTTGCGACGAAAGACAACAAGAAGTTGCCCCTGTACGTGCCCCGTACGAGGACCCCTTAGCGGAAGCAGTGGACGCGATGTCCCTCGACTGGAACAGATGGTCCAAGATTTATCTGTTCCCTCCTCACAACCTTCTGTTGAGGGTCCTCAACAAACTGAGATCCTTCAAAGGGTAGCGGCAATAGTGGCCCACAAGTGGCCGAACAGCGTGTGGTTCCTCCTGGCATTGGAACTGTAGCTGAAGTTTGTACCACTACCAGATCCAGTTCTGACCCAGCGAGTCCAGAAGTCAACTGTCTGCGCTTCATTACAGAAAACCCGGACCCTGCAGTTCATGATTTTCTCTCCCTAGCGGTGAGAAAGCGTTTCGGGATTTCGAAAGCCAGTATAGACTTCATTGAGGAATATAAATGCAAATCTACTAGAAGGCAATATGAGTCATCTTGGAGAAAATGGGTGGCCTTTTGTCAAGGCGAAGATTCCGCAGGAGATCTTGACAGACTTCTGCTTATCTTTTTTCCCCACCTCCATGGTCAAGGGTTGGCAGCGAACACGATTTCAGCGTGTAAGTCTGCTTTGACAAGACCCATTCTATATGCCTTCCAGGTCGACCTAGGTAACGAGATCTTTAATAAAGTCCCGAAAGCATGTGCTAGGCTCAGACCTTCAGCACCTCCAAAGCCCATTTCATGGTCTTTAGACAAGTTCTTCATTTCGCTTCTCTGTTGAGCAATGAAGAATGTGCGTTAAAGGATTTGACACAAAAAGTTATTTTCCTAATTTGCACTCGCGTCCGGGGCCAGGGTTAGTGAGATTGTAGCCTCTCGAGAGAGGCAGGTCGTGTTCAGTTCCTGGATGGGGAAGAACTGAACCTGTTTCCGGATCCTACGTTTCTCGCCAAGAATGAGTTACCCACCAACAGGTGGGGTCCCTGGAGAATCTGCCCTCTGAAAGAAGATGCATCTCTATGTCCAGTAGAATGCCTAAAGGTCTATCTTCATAGAACTTCAGACTTCAAGGGTGGTCAACTATTCAGGGGAGAAACATCAGGCTCAAATTTATCTCTGAATCAACTCAGAGCGAAAATCACATATTTTATTCGCAGAGCGGATCCTGACAATACACCCGCAGGTCACGATCCGAGGAAAGTTGCCTCATTCTTAAATTTCTTTAATTGTATGGATTTTGAACATCTCCGTTCATACACTGGCTGGAAGTCTTCCAGAGTGTTCTTTCGCCACTATGCGAAGCAAGTAGAGGAACTAAAAGAGATCTGTGGTAGCAGTGGGTCGCGGTGTTAACCCTACTGTTTAACTCTGCGAGGAACAGTGGTCTTAATTGGGACGATTAATTCCAGGGTGAGTGTGTAGTTACATACTGTACTACAAACTAAGTGAGGGCACTGTGTTGCCCATCCAGACTGTTCCATTTCCGAAGGTGAACCTAGCATAAGTGCAGACATGTGTGCCGAGCGTTTCTAACGCTAATGTCATTGATTTGTAATACAGGCTTTTATGACTTTGATACCTCAGTATCTTAAAAGTGGCATCTAATGTTTTTCTTTCAGACAAACAAGCCCTGTTTACTATCATACTTATGCTTAAAGTTTTGGGTTATCCTCTTCTTATATATATATATATATATATAATTGTGGTTAACCTGTCTATTTATTGCCTGTCAATAATCTGGTTCTTGAGAACCTTGCGTCTCCTTCACCTGTGTCAATTTACTGGTATAATTGAGCATTCATTCTATGTACCTTATCTGGGATAATTCTAATAGAATTGTTCCTTTATGCAAGCTATGTTGCATTGGTTTTCCTCCTATGCGGATATAAAACCTTTGTCCAATACAAGTATTGTGCGGAAAACTGGTCGATATTTCATATTGACGCAGTGGTCCTTTACAAACTATGCTTTACTTAATATAGGGCGAGACCACTATATTAGCTTGCCTGGTATTCGTACATAGATATATGTACTCTTCGAGACTTTTCCAGAGTCTAGTAGGACTCTTCCCTGTAGGGGGCAGGAAGCTCTAACATAGTTTATAGTTAGTTGAAAAGATGTATAACGGTAACATCTTAGGTCTCTAGGTCTAGTCGACCGGGAAAAAATTACCTCCGGGGAGTACGGCACGTTCTGAGAATCCACAGATACAGTAATGCTCTGGTACACTTCCATCAGGACGACATGGCTTGAGCCCAAAAAACGGATTTTGAGCGAAGCGAAAAATCTATTTTTGGGTGAGATGGCCATGTCGTCCTGATGGACCCGCCCTTGCCTTTCTAAGAAAGGGCTGTAGGACCCCTCCCTACATACAGTATCTGTAGCACCTCGTGTACGCTACAAGGAATACAGATGGCGCCAGGATTGGCGCCAGGCACGCATACGAATCGAGGGATAGGGAAGCCTTGGGAGCGGCTCCCCTTTTTCTTTCCCGAATTCGTATCTCGTCAATCTCCCTCCTACGAGACGAAATCTCTGTTCAGGTCGTAGATTGCCATGTGACGTGTCTAGAATACGTCCTCTGATATGTCGCGATATCCCTTTCACGAGGGATACTCGCTCCAGGAGTTAGAATTCTGGTACCTTAAGGTAAATTCTCTGGGAATATCGCCGTAGTTGTAATATACCCTAGGAAGCTACCCTATAGGAACTTCCATCAGGACGACATGGCCATCTCACCCAAAAATAGATTTTTCGCTTCGCTCAAAATCCGTTATATATATATATGTATATATATATATATATATATATATATGTGTGTGTGTGTGTGTGTGTGCGTATATTTATATATACTGTATATATATATATATATATATATATATATATATATATATATATATATATATATATATATATATATGTGTGTGTGTGTGTGTGTGTGTGTGTGTGGACAGTATATTTAAATATATACTGTATATATACATATATATGTATATATATATACATTTGGATATATATATATATATATATATATATATATATATATGTGTGTGTGTGTGTGTACAGTATATTTATGTATATATACTGTATGTATATATATATATATATATATATGTGTGTGTGTGTGTGTGTGTGTGTACAGTATATTTAAATATATACTCTATATATATATATATATATATATATATATATATATATATAAAGAAATATGATATATATATATGTATATATATATATATACTGTATATATATATATATATATATATATATATATATATATATATATATATATATATATATTTCATCTCACGCTTATAGGGGAGAGGAATAGTCATATCCTGGGGAGAGGGGATGCCCCAAGAAGTACACTCAGAAACCACACTCACCCACAAATTACCGAACCAGCTGGCTGTAGATAGAAAACAGGAAGGGGATGGGAAGGGTTGACTCTCTGTGTACATAACTATGTAAATATTTAGACGTCATTTTTGACGGGTACTTGTTTGTTAAAAAAAAAAAAATATGAGTGTTTAGGTGTATAACTTTGGAGATTAATACGTCCTTGCAAAAAACTGCTAATTATATTTTTTTTTTACATATTTTTTATAACTTTATGAGAAACTTCAGGCATTTTCCAAAAGAATGAGACCAACCTGACTTCTCTATGACGAAAATTAAGGCTGTTAGAGCAATTTATTATATATATATATATATATATATTTATATATATATATATATATATATATATATATATATATATATATATATATATATATTGCAAAATGTGCTTGACGAAAAAAAAAACGCCTGGGGGGGAAGGGTTGGAAAGTTCCAAATAGCCTGGGGGTAAAAGGATTAAGAAAATGTGCTGTATTTTGAGTAATTTGTTTATTAAAAAGCTTATAGTAAAGCATATCGGTATAGCGAGCTTATTCAGTATATTTTCAATATGAAAGAGTAAATTTCTCCTAATTCAAATGAGTAGATTTCTGAATTTCTATGAGCTCTATGTTTATTCCAAATGATTAAATTCAACTTACGAATATTGTCAAATCATTTCATTGATTCATCATTTATCAAGAACAGATGTTATGTTTTGGAAGATTTTATTTGCATAATAAGCAGTAAGATGATTTTTGAAAAAAATTAATATTACGTAATTTTAATTTTAAATTTGTACACTTACTTAGAAAAGTCTATGAACTTTTTTAATAATCTATCAGTGTATCTTCATGAGAACCTTTGATTTAAAGCTATTTTCCTTACAATTTGTAGTTCTTAAGAAATGATAAGGATATGATCACAATGATCTCTTCTGTGTTCAAACACAAACAGCTAAATGACATTTCCCCCCCACCTTTTTTTTATATCTAAACCGGTGCCGGTTTAGTATATTGCCTACTTTTTTTTATTCTGGTTTAATATGTGGCCTACCTGGCTTATTAGGTTAGGCTAGGTGAGGTTAGGTTAGGTTAAGTGAGGTTAGGTTAGGTTAGGTAAGGTTAGGTTAAGTTAGGTTAGGCCCCATACTAAAACAGATAGAATTTCGTAGGCTGTATTCGAAAGGTAGGCCACGTACTAAACCGGCTCCTCTCAACTCATAATCAGATGCCTATTAGTAATAGTGGAACGTATGAATGATTATTCATTTCTGATTTCAATATTTCTATTTCCTTTATCTTTCCATCAAATAAGATATTTTCTAAGATATTTCTTTTCTATGATAAGATTAACACTATTGATAACTATCAGTCACAAAACTGCAGGTAACAGATATTTAAGTATAAAATCCACAGGAAAAAGGAAACTAAAAGACCAGGTACCAAGCGCTTTCGTGTATTACGTACACTTCTTCAAGGTACGAAGAAGTTGACTTTGTACCCTTTAGAAGTGTACGTAATGTCCGAAAGTGCCTGGTACCTAGTTTTTCACTATCCTGTTTCCTGTGGATTTTACACTTTAAACACTTGATATTTACCTTTATACAATTAATGATCATTTCCAATCTAAAGTTTCATAACTATCAAATATTCACAATTGAATCTGCAGTTGTAAAATTAGTGTATCTAAGTACTAAAAGCAATTGAAGTGTGTAGGCTTAAACACTTGATATTTACCTATATACAATACATGTTCATTTCCAATCTAAACTTTCACAACTATCAAATCTTTTTAACAAATATTCACAATTGAGTCTGTAGTTGTCAGATTAGTGTATCTAAGTACTAAAAAGAATTGAAGTGTGTAGGTGTTATCAATACCATATTGGTAAGTCAATCGTTTATATTTTTTTATCAATTTGCTGCAAGGTAAGTGTAAATGAAAATTTTTCATCGCAATTTATTTCAATAGATTACATTTCATTTGACGAATTTCTTTAACTTTGAAGTATCAATTCTGAATATGAGTTTTCCATTGAAATATATCAATAATCGTAAACATATCCATATTAAAAGATTTCATTTATTAAGAAATATATATTTATAAATATTAAAATTTTTAATGTTGTATATACATGATGATATATTTACATGAATTCTGGAATTAGCATATATTCACAATTACAACTTTTAATATTCATCTAAATAAGTTTTTAGATTACAAACATAAATTATAGACTAGTGAATACTCTTTAAACAGAAATTTTAAATCCAACTTTATCTATATTAAAAGTAACTACTGTATATATATATATATATATATATATATATATATATATATATATATATATATATATATATGTATGTATATACATATATATATATACATATATATATATATATATATATATATATATATATATATATATATATATATATATACAGTATGTAGTCATGTATGTATTTCAAATACATGTTAACGTGTATATACACATATATGTATATATCTATAGGTATGTATGTATGTAATACAAATAAATATACCTATACATATATATAAAAAGATATATATTAGAATATATTCAACAATACATCCATTCTATACATATATATATTTATATATGTATTTATACATCTATTTACATACAAAAACACAAACGTTATGCTGAATGAATAAGTAAAGCTTGAAACGTTTCCATAAAGGTGATTTTAGAATCAGTAATACCACTAAAAGCTCCCTTATGTGTCTTGAAAATATTATGAGAAAGTTAGTCTCTAAGGTTTTCTTTACTCTTTAGGAAGCTCCTGTCTTTCATGACGTCATCATTTTGATTCAATGTTATAGTTATTAATTTTTCGTCCTGCTTCATTTCTCAACAATGTATTGATAACACGTACACACTTCAAAGATCTATTTTAATGTTGTTACTGTTTTTAAGATACTCTAATTGTTCATTTCTTCTTTTGTAGTTTGTTTATTTCCTTGTTTCTTTCCTCACTGGGCTATCATTTTTTGTTGGAGCCCTTGGGCTTATAGCATCCGGCTTTTCCAACTAGTGTTGTAGTTTAGTTACTAATAATACATGGTAATAATAATAACAGTTATAATGATAATAATAATAATAATAATAATGATGATGATGGTATTAATGATAATAATAATAATAATAATAATAATAATAATAATAATAATGATAATAATAATAATAAAAATAATAATAATAATAATAATAATAATAATAATAATAATA
>NC_090748.1:7148577-7168577 GCF_036898095.1 Palaemon carinicauda
GGAAACAAGGAAAAATAACATATTTTAAGAACAGTAACAACATTGAAATAAATATTTCTTATAAAAAAATACAAAAACTTTAACAAAACAAGAGGAAGAGAAATTAGGTAGAATAGTGTGCCCGAGTGTACCCTCAAGCAAGAGAACATCTTCATTAAATCCTGCTACTCTCCCACAGTAATTTTATGGTACATAAAGCTCCTTCAAAAATGCCATTCAGTCACGGTTAGACCCGTGTGCGTCCTTAGAAGAAGTGAGAGAAGGGCAGGTGAGGTAAGAGAAGGGGAGGAGAGGTGAGAGAAAGGTAGGAAAGTGAGAGAAGGGTAGGAAAGGTGAGAGAAGGTGAGGAAAGGTGAGAGAAAGGAAGGAAAGGTAAGAGAAGGATAGAAGAGGTGAGAGAAGGGTAAAAGAGTTGAGAGAAGTGGAGGAGAGGGGAGGAGAGGTGAGAGAAGGGTAGAAGAGGTGAGAGAAGAGGAGAGGTGAGAGAAGGGTAGGAGAGGTGAAAGAAGGTTAGGAAACGTGAGAGAAGGGAAGGAAAGGTGAGAGAAGGGGAGGAGAAGTCAGAGAAGGCGAGGAAAGGTGATAGAAGGGTAGAAGATGTGAGAGAAGGGGATGAAAGGTGAGAAAATGGAAGGAGAGGTGAGAGAAGGGAAAGAGAGGCGAAAGAAGGGTAGGAGAGGTGAGAAAATGATAGAAGAGGTGAGAGAAGGATAAAAGATGTGAAAGAAGGGTAGGAAAGGTGAGAGAAGGATAGAAGAGGTGAGAGAAGGAAAAAAAATGTGAAAGAAGGGGAGGAAAGGTGAGAGAATGGAAGGAGAGGTGAGAGAAGAGTAGGAGACGTGAGAGGAGGGTAGGAGAGGTGAGAGAAGGGTAGAAGACGTGAGAGAAGGGGGTGTGAAAGGCGAGTGAAGGGGAGGAAAGGTGAGAAAAGGGAAGGAAAGGTGAGAGGAGAGGAAGAAAGTTGAGAGAACGATGGAAGATGTGAGAGAAAGGTAAAAGATGAGAGTAAGAGCAGGGAAGGAAAGGTAATAGAAAGGGTAGAAGAGGCGATTGAGAGCAGGGGAGGAGAAACTCTAGTGCAGGGCGGTTACGATGCCCGATGCCCGAGAGAGACTTCCCTGGAATGAATGGGGTATGGGTGGAAAAGGGGCGTCAGCTATGAATGGGGAAAGAGAGGTAATAGTAATGGGCAACAATCGCGTAGGCGGTTCAATGGAAACGTCTGGAATCAGTGTGGTAACATCCTGTGACAGGAGGAACGAAAAGACACCTTTGAGAGAGAGAGAGAGAGAGAGAGAGAGAGAGAGAGAGAGAGAGAGAGATGGGATTCTTTCTAGAGATAATGCTTGAACTGTTTCATTTTATCTTTTTATATATTTTCAATTTTTTTATTTCTTTTACATATTTTCGATTGTTTAAAACAAGGGACCAAAAAGACACTTTTTTATAGAGAGAGAGAGAGAGAGAGAGAGAGAGAGAGAGAGAGAGAGAGAGAGAGAGAGAAGATTCTTTCTAAATATAATACTTGAACTATTTCTTGTACCTTTTTATATACTTTCAAATTGTATATATTTTTCTTAATTATTGTTTAGTGAAATTTGTATTTAGAAGAAAATGGTAAGTGTGAAGAGAGTAGGCCTACATCCACTCCGCATGTAAATAGACTTTAGATGTAGGAACAGCTTCTATGAAACCAGTTAAATTCCGCATTGTTAACATTACACAGGAAACGCCAACGGTGTTTAGATACCAAATTAAAGGAAATATCATACGTACAATCAACGAAAAGCAGTTCTCGTACAAGCTCCTATGATTAAACGTTGAGAGCTGACGTGGCTGGAGCTATGTGCACCTAAAGTTTAGCACAAAGAAAAAAGAAACCTACATTTTAAGTTGGTTTAAAGTGATGCATTTAGATGTAATATATATATATATATATATATATATATATATACATATATATATATATATATATATATATATATATACAAAGACATATACAGTATATGTGTATATAAAGATTCAACACATGTATATTCAGTCATAATTTTCTCGTATCTATTACTGTATAAATTATATATATATATATATATATATATATATATATATATATATATATATATATGTATATATATATATATATATATATATATATATATATATATATACATGTATTATATCTGAATATATATATATATATATATATATATATATATACATGTATTATATCTGAATATATATATATATATATATATATATATATATATATATATATATAATATAATATAATATAATATATATATATATACAGTATATATATATATATATATATATATATATATATATATATATATATATATATGTGTGTGTGTGTGTGTGTGTGTGTATATATAGACAAATAAATAAATAAAATATGCAATGTTGATTTAGAATGGTGATCTTGATCCGTATTACCTCTAAAATGACAGTTTCTTCCAATGCTTAATATTCATCCATTGTTAAAATTTGGGTACAGTCCAATGTGTGATTTTGTTTTGATGTAATTTTTAAAATTGTGAAGAATGCAAATCCTGATCCAGAATCCAGATCCGGAAGTTAATATTAAAATGACTGGTATCTATATGTCCGGTTCTTCCTAAAACATTAAAATAACTGGTATCTATGTGTGTTTTGCAACTTTTACTGTGATTTCTTATGTTAGATTGTTCTGGATTTGATGGTCGACAACCCGTTAGCTATAGAACGGGTTGTCGACCATCAAATCCAGAACAATCTAACATAAGAAATCACAGTAAAAGTTGCAAAACACACATAGATACCAGTTATTTTAATGTTTTAGGAAGAACCGGACATATAGACGAACTAACCACCCTTGAATCAATAATGATTAAGCTAAATGTACCTTCTCTTAACCACAAGTCGTCTTCCACCCAATTGTTTATTGCCTAATTACCTGTTGTTTTGTTTACACTCCCTTCCATAACAATTTTTCGTGACAGTTCTCCTTACGATACCGCTGTGAGTAGGTGTCTTGTTCGTTCTATTATTATTATTATTATTATTATTATTATTATTATTATTATTATTATTATTATTATTATTCTTTAATTAATTAGTTTTTCTGTATTCGCCCCTAGCCCTTTCACTGTTGTTCTGTTTCTGTTTTTACTCCTTTTTTTAATCTTAATTTATTAAAAAGGTCTTTAATTTTGGTGTGTGTAAACGTTGTGTGTATCTTTTTACTTATACGCAATTGATTTGTAATGGTTTCAGCCTGGAAAATGTATCAAGCTGATACGAAACGCCGTCGCTAATAAATGGATGAAAGACAGAACGTATCTCCCTACTCCAATATGTGTATGTATATATATATATATGTGTGTGTGTGTGTGTGTGTGTGTATAGATAGATAGATAGAAAAAGAAATAGATAGAGAGAAAGATGGATAGACACTAGAACCTCAATAGCTTTCCGTTGTCAAGGCCATGTAATGGAAATCATTCCAGAGACAATCCGGCAATTCCTGAGGAAGAAACTTGACTTCTCTCTTCAGTCAAGAGACAGATTATATCCATATGTGTTTAGACATGTTCAACGGGGCTTTTGTCATTTCAGGTTTTTACTAGTTCTACTAAGACTTTCAGAATCCTTCCAAAAGCTTCAGAATCCTTCGAAACCGATTCTTCCTTCTCTTGATCTCATTCGTTTTGATCCCTAGAGTCTATGCCTCCTTTGAGGAAAGCAAGTTACATGCAGGTTATGCAATTATTGAGGCGGATGTGAAGGAGCCTCCTTCCTCCGGGAAAAATTCCAATAGGGCTTCTTCTCGCCCAAACCGAGGACCTAAGATTTCCTCCGGAATCCCCAGAGGTGACACTTTATTTATTTTCATTGTCTTGTTTAAGAAAAAAAAAATACAAATAATTTCTACATTCCACAATTCTCTGAAGACAGGATCTATCCGAGCTGTCATCCTGGAGCACAATTAGAAACCTTGCGTGGCCTTTTTCATTACTTGTTCAAAGCCAAATCATGACTGAGACACCTCCGGCGATTCCGGAGGAATATATTCCAGGCCTGGCTCGGAAAACCCCCCTTGGAATTTTTTTCCCGGGGGGAGGAGGCTCCTTCACATCCGCCGCAATAATTGCATAACCTGCAGCTTTCCTAAAAGGACGCACAGATAGGGATCAAAACGAATGAGATCAAGAGAAGGAAGAATCGGTCTCGAAGGATTCTGAAGCCTCAAGGAAACTCTCTGTGTGACTTTGGAGGCATCATGCGAGTATATAGAACCAAAGATTTCTAAAGTCTTCAGGAAGGTAAACTGGATGAATCTTCTGCCATCAAAAGAATTTTGCGGGATAGATAATGTCCCGACAAATATTTTCAGACCTAGTGCGTCTCCATAATTTACTTTCCCATACACTGTACATGTTGTCAACGTTTGCCTATTTTCCTTCCCTTCCTCTTCCAATTCCAAATCATAAAACCCTCTCAAAACGATAATTCACTCGTCAAATCCATCATTCACTTTACAAAGTCATTACATCCGGATCCATTTCTCTCTCTCTCTCTCTCTCTCTCTCTCTCTCTCTCTCTCTCTGACATCAGCTCAGCTAGACTTGAATTCGCCTGAGGCTCCGGAGGAAGCAAGATCGCTAACTTCAGGTTTTTAAAAACATGACTTTGAAGACTTGATCTGTCTACAACTTGACATGATTATGTTTTATGATTTAGGTTGTACTTTGCCTTCTATAAAAAGAAAAATTAATATATTCCTTTCCATGAGTGTCATGACGTCATCGCTTCTTATTGGAGGAAAATTATCATTGTTTGGACCGTCTACCTACATTGAAGTTCTTGCACGAATTGTAGTGAGTATGTTAGGGACACTGGTTTTCATACCTTATAGTGAGAAAAATTGCTTCCTTCCACTTGACAAGCCAGAGGAAGAAACTTGGTTTTGGAATAGCTACGTAACCGATCGTTTAGGACATGCGAGTAAAGATAAAATTGAGGAAGAGAACGCACCCTTGCGTGAAAATCGGAACACAAATGCCAAACCTCAAGAGGTCTTTAAATACTTTCTCAGCAATGCTCAAGTCCAAGGGTGTGATTTGAGTTTAGCTAAATATTTAATACAAACTCTGGAAGGGATGGTTCGGGGATTGGATCAGGAAATCATAAAGGCTAAAGATAAGAAAAAGAAACTCAACAATATGAGGAAAAGGCTGAAAAACGAGATAAACGCCAAGACGAATGATGAATTGGCACTGTTCTCTAAACAATATCCTTTGATCCAGAAAAAACGAAAAAAAATTAAAAGTTCACAGCAGGTAATTCGAAAGTACGAGGGTTTACGACCAGCTGGGATAAAACAATTTCCTGGGTCACCGGAAGAACACGAATGTCAACCGGAGGGTTCAGCAGGGCTTTCAGAAGACCAAGAATGGCAACCGACGCACCATGAATGGCTTACTAAACAAAAATGGCGACAAGAAACTCCTCCAGCAATACAAATAAAGCCACCAAGAACACAGGGAAAGTCTCCAACGGTACAAGGATGGCAGACAGGAGCAAAAGAAATACCTCCAGCAGTACAAGGATGGCAGACAGGAGCACAAGAAATACCTCCAGCAGTACAAGGATGGCAGACAGGAGCACAAGAAATACCTCCAGCAGTACAAGGATGGCAGACAGGAGCACAAGGAATGGCTCCAGCAGTACAAGGATGGCAGACAGGAGCACAAGAAATACCTCCAGCAGTACAAGGATGGCAGACAGGAGCACAAGGAATGGCTCCAGCAGTACAAGGATGGCAGACAGGAGCACAAGGAATGGCTCCAGCAGTACAAGGATGGCAGACAGGAGCACAAGAAATACCTCCAGCAGTAATAGGATGGCAGACAGGAGCACAAGGAATGGCTCCAGCAGTACAAGGATGGCAGACAGGAGCACAAGAAATACCTCCAGCAGTACAAGGATGGCAGACAGGAGCACAAGGAATGGCTCCAGCAGTACAAGGATGGCAGACAGGAGCACAAGGAATGGCTCCAGCAGTACAAGGATGGCAGACAGGAGCACAAGAAATACCTCCAGCAGTACAAGGATGGCAGACAGGAGCACAAGAAATACCTCCAGCAGTACAAGGATGGCAGACAGGAGCACAAGAAATACCTCCAGCAGTACAAGGATGGCAGACAGGAGCACAAGGAATGGCTCCAGCAGTACAAGGATGGCAGACAGGAGCACAAGGAATGGCTCCAGCAGTACAAGGATGGCAGACAGGAGCACAAGAAATACCTCCAGCAGTACAAGGATGGCAGACAGGAGCACAAGGAATGGCTCCAGCAGTACAAGGATGGCAGACAGGAGCACAAGAAATACCTCCAGCAGTACAAGGATGGCAGACAGGAGCACAAGAAATACCTCCAGCAGTACAAGGATGGCAGACAGGAGCACAAGAAATACCTCCAGCAGTACAAGGATGGCAGACAGGAGCACAAGGAATGGCTCCAGCAGTACAAGGATGGCAGACAGGAGCACAAGAAATACCTCCAGCAGTACAAGGATGGCAGACAGGAGCACAAGGAATGGCTCCAGCAGTACAAGGATGGCAGACAGGAGCACAAGAAATACCTCCAGCAGTACAAGGATGGCAGACAGGAGCACAAGGAATGGCTCCAGCAGTACAAGGATGGCAGACAGGAGCACAAGAAATACCTCCAGCAGTACAAGGATGGCAGACAGGAGCACAAGGAATGGCTCCAGCAGTACAAGGATGGCAGACAGGAGCACAAGGAATGGCTCCAGCAGTACAAGGATGGCAGACAGGAGCACAAGAAATACCTCCAGCAGTACAAGGATGGCAGACAGGAGCACAAGAAATACCTCCAGCAGTACAAGGATGGCAGACAGGAGCGCAAGAAATACCTCCAGCAGTACAAGGATGGCAGACAGGAGCACAAGAAATACCTCCAGCAGTACAAGGATGGCAGACAGGAGCGCAAGGAATGGCTCCAGCAGTACAAGGATGGCAGACAGGAGCACAAGAAATACCTCCAGCAGTACAAGGATGGCAGACAGGAGCACAAGAAATACCTCCAGCAGTACAAGGATGGCAGACAGGAGCACAAGGAATGGCTCCAGCAGTACAAGGATGGCAGACAGGAGCACAAGGAATGGCTCCAGCAGTACAAGGATGGCAGACAGGAGCACAAGAAATACCTCCAGCAGTACAAGGATGGCAGACAGGAGCACAAGAAATACCTCCAGCAGTACAAGGATGGCAGACAGGAGCACAAGAAATACCTCCAGCAGTACAAGGATGGCAGACAGGAGCACAAGGAATGGCTCCAGCAGTACAAGGATGGCAGACAGGAGCACAAGAAATACCTCCAGCAGTACAAGGATGGGAGACAGGAGCACAAGAAATACCTCCAGCAGTACAAGGATGGCAGACAGGAGCACAAGGAATGGCTCCAGCAGTACAAGGATGGCAGACAGGAGCACAAGAAATACCTCCAGCAGTACAAGGATGGCAGACAGGAGCACAAGGAATGGCTCCAGCAGTACAAGGATGGCAGACAGGAGCACAAGGAATGGCTCCAGCAGTACAAGGATGGCAGACAGGAGCACAAGAAATACCTCCAGCAGTACAAGGATGGCAGACAGGAGCACAAGGAATGGCTCCAGCAGTACAAGGATGGCAGACAGGAGCACAAGGAATGGCTCCAGCAGTACAAGGATGGCAGACAGGAGCACAAGAAATACCTCCAGCAGTACAAGGATGGCCGACAGGAGCACAAGGAATGACTCCAGCAGTACAAGGATGGCAGACAGGAGCACAAGGAATGGCTCCAGCAGTACAAGGATGGCAGACAGGAGCACAAGGAATAGCTCCAGCAGTACAAGGATGGCAGACAGGAGCACAAGAAATACCTCCAGCAGTACAAGGATGGCAGACAGGAGCACAAGGAATGGCTCCAGCAGTACAAGGATGGCAGACGGGAGCACAAGGAATGGCTCCAGCTGTACAAGGATGGCAGACAGGAGCACAAGGAATGGCTCCAGCAGTACAAGGATGGCAGACGGGAGCACAAGGAATGGCTCCGGCAGTACAAGGATGGCAGACGGGAGCACAAGGAATGGCTCCGGCAGTACAAGGATGGCAGACGGGAGCACAAGAAATGCCTCCGGCAGTACAAGGTTGGCCGAAGGGAGCACAAGGAATGCCTCCGGCAGTACAAGGATGGCCGACGGGAGCACAAGGAATGCCTCCGGCAGTACGAGGATGGCCGACGGGAGCACAAGGAATGGCTCCGGCAGTACGAGGATGGCCGACGGGAGCACAAGGAATGGCTCCGGCAGTACGAGGATGGCCGACGGGAGCACAAGGAATGGCTCCGGCAGTACAAGCATGGCCGACGGGAGCACAAGGAATGGCTCCGGCAGTACAAGCATGGCCGACGGGAGCACAAGGAATGGCTCCGGCAGTACAAGGATGGCCGACGGGAGCACAAGGAATGGCTCCGGCAGTACAAGGATGGCCGACGGGAGCACAAGGAATGACTCCGGCAGTACGAGCATGGCCGACGGGAGCACAAGGAATGGCTCCGGCAGTACAAGCATGGCCGACGGGAGCACAAGGAATGGCTCCGGCAGTACGAGCATGGCCGACGGGAGCACAAGGAATGGTTCCGGCAGTACAAGCATGGCCGACGGGAGCCCAAGGAATGGCTCCGGCAGTACGAGCATGGCCGACGGGAGCACAAGGAATGGTTCCGGCAGTACAAGCATGGCCGACGGGAGCCCAAGGAATGGCTCCGGCAGTACAAGGATGGCCGACGGGAGCACAAGGAATGGCTCCGGCAGTACAAGGATGGCCGACGGGAGCCCAAGGAATGGCTACGGCAGTACAAGCATGGCCGACGGGAGCACAAGGAATGGCTCCGGCAGTACAAGCATGGCCGACGGGAGCACAAGGAATGACTCCGGCAGTACGAGCATGGCCAACGGGAGCACAAGGAATGGCTCCGGCAGTACGAGCATGGCCGACGGGAGCACAAGGAATGGCTCCGGCAGTACGAGCATGGCCGACGGGAGCACAAGGAATGGTTCCGGCAGTACAAGCATGGCCGACGGGAGCCCAAGGAATGGCTCCGGCAGTACGAGGATGGCCGACGGGAGCCCAAGGAATGGTTCCGGCAGTACGAGGATGGCCGACGGGAGCCCAAGGATTGGCTCCGGCAGTACGAGGATGGCCGACGGGAGCCCAAGGAATGGCACCGGCAGTACGAGGATGGCCGACGGGAGCACAAGGAATGCCTCCGGCAGTACAAGCATGGCCGACGGGAGCACAAGGAATGGCTCCGGCAGTACAAGCATGGCCGACGGGAGCACAAGGAATGGCTCCGGCAGTACAAGCATGGCCGACGGGAGCACAAGGAATGGCTCCGGCAGTACAAGCATGGCCGACGGGAGCACAAGGAATGGCTCCGGCAGTACAAGCATGGCCGACGGGAGCACAAGGAATGGCTCCGGCAGTACAAGCATGGCCGACGGGAGCACAAGGAATGGCTCCGGCAGTACAAGGATGGCCGACGGGAGCAGAAGGAATGGCTCCGGCAGTACAAGGATGGCCAACGGGAGCACAAGGAATGTCTCCAGCAGTACAAGTATGGGAGACAGGAGAAAAAGGAATGCCTCCAGCAGTACAAGTATGGGAGACAGGAGAAAAAGGAATGCCTCCAGCAGTACAAGTATGGGAGACAGGAGAACAAGAAATACCTCCAGAAGTACAAGGATGGCAGACAGGAGAACAAGAAATGCCTCCAGAAGTACAAGGATGGCAGACAGGAGAACAAGAAATACCTTCAGAAGTACAAGGATGGCAGAAAGGAGAACAAGGAATGCCTCCAGGAGTACAAGGATGGCAGACAGGAGAACAAGAAATACCTCCAGAAGTACAAGGATGGCAGACAGGAGAACAAGGAATGCTTCCAGCAGTACAAGTATGGGAGACAGGAGAACAAGAAATACCTCCAGAAGTACAAGGATGGCAGACAGGAGAACAAGGAATGACTCCAATAGTAAAAGTATGGGAGATAGGAGAACAAGAAATACCTCCAGCAGTACAAGGATGGCCGACAGGAGAACAAGGAATGCCTCCAGCAGTACAAGGATGGCCGATAGGAGAACAAGGAATGCCTCCAGCAGTACAAGGATGGCAGACAGGATCACAAGGAATGCCTCCAGAAGTACAAGGATGGCCGACAGGAGCACAAGGAATGCCTCCAGAAGTACAAGGATGGCAGACAGGATCACAAGGAATGCCTCCAGAAGTAGAAGGATGGCAGACAGGATCACAAGGAATGCCTCCAGAAGTACAAGGATGGCCGATAGGAGAACAAGGAATGCCTCCAGAAGTACAAGGATGGCAGACAGGAGAACAAGGAATGCCTCCAGAAGTACAAGGATGGCCGATAGGAGAACAAGGAATGCTTCCAGAAGTACAAGGATGGCAGACAGGATCACAAGGAATGCATCTAGAAGTAGAAGGATGGCAGACAGGATCACAAGGAATGCCTCCAGCAGTACAAGGATGGCCGACAGGAGCACAAGGAATGCCTCCAGAAGTACAAGGATGGCCGACAGGAGAACAAGGAATGCCTCCAGAAGTAGAAGGATGGCAGATAGGATCACAAGGAATGCCTCCAGAAGTACAAGGATGGCCGATAGGAGAACAAGGAATGCCTCCAGAAGTACAAGGATGGCAGACAGGATCACAAGGAATGCCTCCAGAAGTACAAGGATGGCCGATAGGAGAACAAGGAATGCCTCCAGAAGTACAAGGATGGCAGACAGGATCACAAGGAATGCCTCCAGAAGTAGAAGGATGGCAGACAGGATCAAAAGGAATGCCTCTAGAAGTACAAGGATGGCCGATAGGAGAACAAGGAATGCCTCCAGAAGTACAAGGATGGCAGACAGGATCACAAGGAATGCCTCCAGAAGTAGAAGGATGGCAGACAGGATCACAAGGAATGCCTCTAGAAGTACAAGGATGGCCGATAGGAGAACAAGGAATGCCTCCAGAAGTACAAGGATGGCAGACAGGATCACAAGGAATGCCTCCAGAAGTACAAGGATGGCCGATAGGAGAACAAGGAATGCCTCCAGAAGTACAAGGATGGCAGACAGGATCACAAGGAATGCCTCCAGAAGTACAAGGATGGCCGATAGGATCACAAGGAATGCCTCCAGAAGTACAAGGATGGCCGACAGGAGCACAAGGAATGCCTCCAGAAGTACAAGGATGGCCGACAGGATCACAAGGAATGCCTCCAGAAGTACAAGGATGGCCGACAGGATCACAAGGAATGCCTCCAGAAGTACAAGGATGGCAGACAGGAGCACAAGGAATGCCTCCAGAAGTACGAGGATGGCAGACAGGAGAACAAGGAATGGCTCCAGAAGTACAAGGATGGCAGACAGGAGAACAAGGAATGCCTCCAGAAGTACAAGGATGGCCGACAGGAGCACAAGGAATGCCTCCAGAAGTACAAGGATGGCCGACAGGATCACAAGGAATGCCTCCAGAAGTACAAGGATGGCCGACAGGAGCACAAGGAATGCCTCCAGAAGTACAAGGATGGCCGACAGGATCACAAGGAATGCCTCCAGAAGTACAAGGATGGCAGACAGGAGAACAAGGAATGCCTCCAGAAGTACAAGGATGGCAGACAGGAGAACAAGGAATGCCTCCAGAAGTACGAGGATGGCAGACAGGAGAACAAGGAATGCCTCCAGAAGTACGAGGATGGCAGACAGGAGAACAAGGAATGCCTCCAGAAGTACAAGGATGGCAGACAGGAGAACAAGGAATGCCTCCAGAAGTACAAGGATGGCAGACAGGAGAACAAGGAATGCCTCCAGAAGTACGAGGATGGCAGACAGGAGAACAAGGAATGCCTCCAGAAGTACAAGGATGGCAGACAGGAGAACAAGGAATGCCTCCAGAAGTACAAGGATGGCAGACAGGAGCACAAGGAATGCCTCCAGAAGTACAAGGATGGCCGACAGGAGCACAAGGAATGCTTCCAGCAGTACAAGGATGGCAGACAGGAGAACAAGGAATGCCTCCAGAAGTACGAGGATGGCAGACAGGAGAACAAGGAATGCCTCCAGAAGTACAAGGATGGCAGACAGGAGCACAAGGAATGCCTCCAGAAGTACGAGGATGGCAGACAGGAGAACAAGGAATGCCTCCAGAAGTACAAGGATGGCAGACAGGAGCACAAGAAACGCCACCAAAAGAAAAAGGTAAGTTTCCTGGGAAACGTCTACCAATAAAAAGAAAGAAAATAAAGAAGAAAAAGAAGAAGAGAAGATTTATGCTAGAAATGTATCTCCCATCTTCTGCATCCCGTTACACTATTCTGAAGAGGAATAGATTGTATTTCCTGATACTTTGGAACTCTCTCTTCGGATGTAAGCTAATTAACCCCGCATTGTTGTTACCCGGTAAATTTAGAGGTGAGTTGAAGGAATGGCATTATTTCTTTAGAAATATTAGACGTGATGTGTTTAAAATGTCAAAAAAAGTACATTCATCTAGTAGTGCTTGGGAGAATGTTATATTTGGAAAATTATATCGGAAAAGCACAAGTGTATGGAAAGTCTCAAGAATGAACAGAATGAACAGAAGTACAATACAGAAATAAAGATCAATTCTCTCATAGGTATCTGGAAGATTGACTATACAGCTGGAAATGGTCTAGTTTTTCTAGTATGCCATGTCTCCTGATGAAGATGTGCTTATGCTAAATCTTTTCCACATTAACAGGGGGTCCAATTTATAGATCAATTCTCTCATAAGTAACTGGAATATGGACAATGCAGCGGGAAATGGTCTACCTTTTTTCTAGCCTGCCATGTCTCTTGATAAAACTTTGCTTGTACCAAAGCTTTTTCAAGGTGACATGTGGACCAGTTTCTAGATCAATTCTCTCATAGGTATCTGGAAGATTGACTATACAGCTGGAAATGGTCTAGCTTTTCTAGTCTGCTATGTCTCTCGATAAAGCTTTGCCTGTACCAAAGCTTTTTCAAGGTGACATGTGGACCAGTTTCTAGATCAATTCTCTCATAGGTATCTGGAAGATTGACTATACAGCTGGAAATGGTCTAGCTTTTCTAGTCTGCTATATCTCTTGATAAAGCTTTGCCTGTACCAAAGCTTTTTCAAGGTGATATGTGGACCAGTTTCTAGATCAATTCTCTCATAGGTATCTGGAAGATTGACTCTACAGCTGGAAATGGTCTAGCTTTTCTAGTCTGCTATGTCTCTCGATAAAGCTTTGCCTGTACCAAAGCTTTTTCAAGGTGACATGTGGACCAGTTTCTAGATCAATTCTCTCATAGGTATCTGGAAGATTGACTATACAGCTGGAAATGGTCTAGCTTTTTTAGTTTGCTATGTCTCTCGATAAAGCTTTGCCTGTACCAAAGCTTTTTCAAGGTGACATGTGGACCAGTTTCTAGATCAATTCTCTCATAGGTATCTGGAAGATTGACTATACAACTGGAAATGGTTTAGCTTTTCTAGTATGCCATGTCTCCTGATGAAGATGTGCTTATGCTAAATCTTTTCCACAGTAACAGGTGGTCCAATTTATAGATCAATTCTCTCATAGGTATCTGGAAGATTGACTATACAGCTGGAAATGGTCTAGCTTTTCTAGTCTGCTATGTCTCTCGATAAAGCTTTG
The DNA here is from genome assembly GCF_036898095.1 of Palaemon carinicauda. Taxonomy (NCBI): domain Eukaryota; kingdom Metazoa; phylum Arthropoda; class Malacostraca; order Decapoda; family Palaemonidae; genus Palaemon; species Palaemon carinicauda. The sequence goes on from NC_090748.1 coordinate 7,162,353, forward strand.
CCTGTACCAAAGCTTTTTCAAGGTGACATGTGGACCAGTTTCTAGATCAATTCTCTCATAGGTATCTGGAAGATTGACTCTACAGCTGGAAATGGTCTAGATTTTTTAGTCTGCTATGTCTCTCGATAAAGCTTTGCCTGTACCAAAGCTTTTTCAAGGTGAAATGTGGACCAGTTTCTAGATCAATTCTCTCATATGTATCTGGAAGATTGACTATACAGCTGGAAATGGTCTAGCTTTTCTAGTCTGCTATGTCTCTAGATAAAGCTTTGCCTGTACCAAAGCTTTTTCAAGGTGACATGTGGACCAGTTTCTAGATCAATTCTCTCATAGGTATCTGGAAGATTGACTATACAGCTGGAAATGGTCTAGCTTTTCGAGTCTGCTATGTCTCTCGATAAAGCTTTGCCTGTACCAAAGCTTTTTCAAGGTGACATGTGAACCAGTTTCTAGATCAATTCTCTCATAGGTATCTGGAAGATTGACTATACAGCTGGAAATGGTCTAGCTTTTCTAGTCTGCTATGTCTCTCGATAAAGCTTTGCCTGTACCAAACCTTTTTCAAGTTGACATGTGGACCAGTTTCTAGATCAATTCTCTCATAGGTATCTGGAAGATTGACTCTACAGCTGGAAATGGTCTAGCTTTTCTAGTCTGCTATGTCTCTCGATAAAGCTTAGCCTGTACCAAAGCTTTTTCAAGGTGACATGTGGACCAGTTTCTAGATCAATTCTCTAATAGGTATCTGGAAGATTAACTATACAGCTGGAAATGGTCTAGCTTTTCTAGTCTGCTATGTCTCTCGATAAAGCTTTGCCTGTACCAAAGCTTTTTCAAGGTGACATGTGGACCAGTTTCTAGATCAATTCTCTCATAGGTATCTGGAAGATTGACTCTACAGCTGGAAATGGTCTAGCTTTTTTAGTCTGCTATGTCTCTCGATAAAGCTTTGTCTGTACCAAAGCTTTTTCAAGGTGACATGTGGACCAGTTTCTAGATCAATTCTCTCATAGGTATCTGGAAGATTGACTATACAGCTGGAAATGGTCTAGCTTTTTTAGTCTGCTATGTCTCTCGATAAAGCTTTGCCTGTACCAAAGCTTTTTCAAGGTCACATGTGGACCAGTTTCTAGATCAATTCTCTCATAGGTATCTGGAAGATTGACTATACAGCTGGAAATGGTCTAACTTTTTTAGTCTGCTATGTCTCTCGATAAAGCTTTGCCTGTACCAAAGCTATTCCAAGGTGACATGTGGACCAGTTTCTAGATCAATTCTCTCATAGGTATCTGAAAGATTGACTATACAGCTGGAAATGGTCTAGCTTTTTTAGTCTGCTATGTCTCTCGATAAAGCTTTCCCTGTACCAAAGCTTTTTCAAGGTGACATGTGGACCAGTTTCTAGATCAATTCTCTCATAGGTATCTGGAAGATTGACTATACAGCTGGAAATGGTCTAGCTTTTTTAGTCTGCTATGTCTCTCGATAAAGCTTTGCCTGTACCAAAGCTTTTTCAAGGTCACATGTGGACCAGTTTCTAGATCAATTCTCTCATAGGTATCTGGAAGATTGACTATACAGCTGGAAATGGTCTAACTTTTTTAGTCTGCTATGTCTCTCGATAAAGCTTTGCCTGTACCAAAGCTTTTTCAAGGTGACATGTGGACCAGTTTCTAGATCAATTCTCTCATAGGTATCTGGAAGATTGACTATACAGCTGGAAATGGTCTAGCTTTTTTAGTCTGCTATGTCTCTCGATAAAGCTTTGCCTGTACCAAAGCTTTTTCAAGGTGACATGTAGACCAGTTTCTAGATCAATTCTCTCATAGGTATCTGGAAGATTGACTATACAGCTGGAAATGGTCTAGCTTTTTTAGTTTGCTATATCTCTTGATGAAGCTTTGCCTGTACCAAAGCTTTTTCAAGGTGACATGTGGACCAGTTTCTAGATCAATTCTCTCATAGATATGTGGAAGATTGACTATAGAGCTAGAAATGGTCTAGCTTTTTTAGTCTGCTATGTCTCTCGATAAAGCTTTGCCTGTACCAAAGCTTTTTCAAGGTGACATGTGGACCAGTTTCTAGATCAATTCTCCCATAGGTATCTGGAAGATTGACTATACAGCTGGAAATGGTCTAGCTTTTCTAGTCTGCTATGTCTCTCGATATAGCTTTGCCTGTACCAAAGCTTTTCCAAGGTGACATGTGGACCAGTTTCTAGATCAATTCTCTCAGAGGTATCTGGAAGATTGACTATACAGCTGGAAATGGTCTAGCTTTTCTAGTCTGCTATGTTTCTTGATAAAGCTTTGCCTATACCAAAGCTTTTTCAAGGTGACATGTGGACCAGTTTCTAGATCAATTCTCTCATAGGTATCTGGAAGATTGACTATACAGCTGGAAATGGTCTAGCTTTTCTAGTCTGCTATGTCTCTCGATAAAGCTTTGCCTGTACCAAACCTTTTTCAAGTTGACATGTGGACCAGTTTCTAGATCAATTCTCTCATAGGTATCTGGAAGATTGACTCTACAGCTGGAAATGGTCTAGCTTTTCTAGTCTGCTATGTCTCTCGATAAAGCTTAGCCTGTACCAAAGCTTTTTCAAGGTGACATGTGGACCAGTTTCTAGATCAATTCTCTCATAGGTATGTGGAAGATTGACTATACAGCTGGAAATGGTCTAGCTTTTTTAGTTTGCTATGTCTCTTGATAAAGCTTTGCCTGTACCAAAGCTTTTTCAAGGTGACATGTGGACCAGTTTCTAGATCAATTTTCTCATAGGTATCTGGAAGATTGACTCTACAGCTGGAAATGGTCTAGCTTTTCTAGTCTGCTATGTCTCTCGATAAAGCTTTGCCTGTACCAAAGCTTTTTCAAGGTGATATGTGGACCAGTTTCTAGATCAATTCTCTCATAGGTATCTGGAAGATTGACTATACAGCTGTAAGTGGTCTAGCTTTTTTAGTCTGCTATGTCTCTCGATAAAGCTTTGCCTGTACCAAAGCTTTTTCAAGGTGACATGTGGACCAGTTTCTAGATCAATTCTCTCATAGGTATCTGGAAGATTGACTATACAGCTGGAAATGGTCTAGCTTTTTTAGTCTGCTATGTCTCTCGATAAAGCTTTGCCAGATCAAAGCTTTTTCAAGGTGACATGTGGACCAGTTTCTAGATCGATTCTCTCATAGGTATCCGGAAGATTGACTATACAGCTGGAAATGGTCTAGCTTTTTTAGTCTGCTATATCTCTTGATAAAGCTTTGCCTGTACCAAAGCTTTTTCAATGTGACATTTGGACCAGTTTCTAGATCAATTCTCTCATAGGTATCTGGAAGATTGACTATACAGCTGGAAATGGTCTAGCTTTTCTAGTCTGCTATGTCTCTCGATAAAGCTTTGCCTGTACCAAAGCTTTTTCAAGGTGACATGTGGACCAGTTTCTAGATCAATTCTCTCATAGGTATCTGGAAGATTGACTATACAGCTGGAAATGATCTAGCTTTTTTAGTCTGCTATGTCTCTCGATAAAGCTTTGCCTGTACCAAAGCTTTTTCAAGGTGACATGTGGACTAGTTTCTAGATCAATTCTCTCATAGGTATCTAGAAGATTGACTATACAGCTGGAAATGGTCTAGCTTTACTAGTCTGCTATGTCTCTCGATAAAGCTTTGCCTGTACCAAAGCTTTTTCAAGTTGACATGTGGACCAGTTTCTAGATCAATTCTCTCATAGGTATCTAGAAGATTGACTCTACAGCTGGAAATGGTCTAGCTTTTTTAGTCTGCTATGTCTCTCGATAAAGCTTTGCCTGTACCAAAGCTTTTTCAATGTGACATTTGGACCAGTTTGTAGATCAATTCTCTCATAGGTATCTGGAAGATTGACTGTACAGCTGGAAATGGTCTAGCTTTTTTAGTCTGCTATGTCTCTCGATAAAGCTTTGCCTGTACCAAAGCTTTTTCAAGGTGACACGTGGACAATTTTCTAGATCAATTCTCTCATAGGTATCTGGAAGACTGACTATACAGCTGGAAATGGTCTAGCTTTTTTAGTCTGCTATGTCTCTCGATAAAGCTTTGCCTGTACCAAAGCTTTTTCAAAGTGACATGTGGACCAGTTTCTAGATCAATTCTCTCATAGGTATCTGGAAGATTGACTATAGAGCTAGAAATGGTCTAGCTTTTTTAGTCTGCTATGTCTCTCGATAGAGCTTTGCCTGTACCAAAGCTTTTTCAATGTGACACGTGGACCAGTTTCTAGATCAATTTTCTCATAGGTATCTGGAAGATTGACTATAGAGCTAGAAATGGTCTAGCTTTTCTAGTCTGCTATGTCTCTCGATAAAGCTTTGCCTGTACCAAAGCTTTTTCAATGTGACACGTGGACCAGTTTCTAGATCAATTCTCCCATAGGTATCTGGAAGACTGACTATACAGCTGGAAATGGTCTAGCTTTTTTAGTCTGCTATGTCTCTCGATAAAGCTTTGCCTGTACCAAAGCTTTTTCAAGGTGACATGTGGACCAGTTTCTAGATCAATTCTCTCATAGGTATCTGGAAGATTGACTATACAGCTGGAAATGGTCTAGCTTTTTTAGTCTGCTATGTCTCTCGATAAAGCTTTGCCTGTACCAAAGCTTTTTCAAGGTGACACGTGGACCAGTTTCTAGATCAATTCTCTCATAGGTATCTGGAAGATTGACTATACAGCTGGAAATGGTCTAGCTTTTCTAGTCTGCTATGTCTCTCGATAAAGCTTTGCCTGTACCAAAGCTTTTTCAAGGTGACAAGTGGACTAGTTTCTAGATCAATTCTCTCATAGATATTTGGAAGATTGACTATAAAGCTGGAAATGGTCTAGCTTTTCTAGTCTGCTATGTCTCTCGATAAAGCTTTGCCTGTACCAAAGCTTTTTCAAGGTGAAATGTGGACCAGTTTCTAGATCAATTCTCTCATAGGTATCTGGAAGATTGACTATACAACTGGAAATGGTCTAGCTTTTCTAGTCTGCTATGTCTCTCGATAAAGCTTTGCCTGTACCAAAGCTTTTTCAAGGTGAAATGTGGACCAGTTTCTAGATCAATTCTCTCATAGGTATCTGGAAGATTGACTATACAGCTGGAAATGGTCTAGCTTTTTTAGTCTGCTATGTCTCTCGATAAAGCTTTGCCTGTACCAAAGCTTTTTCAAGGTGACACGTGGACCAGTTTCTAGATCAATTCTCTCATAGGTATCTGGAAGACTGACTATACAGCTGGAAATAGTCTAGCTTTTCTAGTCTGCTATGTCTCTCGATAAAGCTTTGCCTGTATCAAAACTTTTTCAAGGTGACATGTGGACCAGTTTCTAGATCGATTCTCTCATAGGTATCTGGAAGATTGACTATACAGCTGGAAATGGTCTAGCTTTTTTAGTCTGCTATGTCTCTCGATAAAGCTTTGCCTGTACCAAAGCTTTTTCAAGGTGACATGTGGACCAGTTCTAGATCAATTCTCTCATAGGTATCTGGAAGATTGACTATACAGCTGGAAATGGTCTAGCTTTTCTAGTCTGCTATGTCTCTCGATAAAGCTTTGCCTGTACCAAAGCTTTTTCAAGGTGACATGTGGACCAGTTTCTAGATCAATTCTCTCATAGGTATCTGGAAGATTGACTATACAGCTGGAAATGGTCTAGCTTTTCTAGTCTGCTATGTCTCTCGATAAAGCTTTGCCTGTACCAAAGCTTTTTCAAGGTGACAAGTGGACTAGTTTCTAGATCAATTCTCTCATAGGTATCTGGAAGATTGACTATACAGCTGGAAATGGTCTAGCTTTTCGAGTCTGCTATGTCTCTCGATAAAGCTTTGCCTGTACCAAAGCTTTTTCAAGGTGACATGTGGACCAGTTTCTAGATCAATTCTCTCATAGATATCTGGAAGATTGACTATACAGCTGGAATGGTCTAGCTTTTCTAGTCTGCTATGTCTCTCGATAAAGCTTTGCCTCTACCAAAGCTTTTTCAAGGTGACATGTGGACCAGTTTCTAGATCAATTCTCTCATAGGTATCTGGAAGATTGACTCTACAGCTGGAAATGGTCTAGCTTTTTTAGTCTGCTATGTCTCTCGATAAAGCTTTGCCTGTACCAAAGCTTTTTCAAGGTGACATGTGGACCAGTTTCTAGATCAATTCTCTCATAGGTATCTGGAAGATTGACTCTACAGCTGGAAATGGTCTAGCTTTTTTA
>NC_090748.1:7173577-7191670 GCF_036898095.1 Palaemon carinicauda
CCCCAAGGCTGGGAAGTACATAGTTGCCATGTCTTCAGGGTGTTGCCACACTTAATAAGGTAATGGATATCTATGCATAATAACATTATAACATGATGCATATACACATATGAATACATAGGGGGATTATTTATTTACAAGAGACACATGTGATAAATGAGACACATAATACATTACTTTAGGTATGAATATATGTTAACGTAAGTTAATGTATCGGTCTCACATTTTATATGTCTACAAAAAGTGATGGTGAAAGCGAGTCAAAAAGCGGGGCCAAAATAGCCAAGCCGGAAGAAGAAAAGTAAAAAAAAATTGAAATGAAAACAATATTAGAATTAAGTTTAGTGTAATGTAAGATTAACATTTATTTTTAAGTGTGTGTACAGTAAGCTAATTTCATTTAAGTTCAATTCAAAGTTCAAGTTATGTTACGTAGTGTTGAGAGAGTATAGCGTACCGAACGCGTTGCCATCAAGTCTCTCTCCTCCCCTTTCTCTCTCCCTCCTCCTCCGCACACACCGCCGTTAGCAGCTAACGTCTGTCTGGAAGGTAAGAAATCCACAATAATATCACATTTTATTGCAGATCATAAGCAGTATATAGGCATTTGTTATTTTGTGAGCGTAGGCTGTGAATTAGAACAATTAAGAACATGTTTTTCCACTGAAATATACTGTTTCTTGGGCTCAAGCCATGTCGTTCTGATGGATGGTTCCCAAGAGTAGCTTCCTAAGGGATATTTGACTACAGTGATATTCCCAGAGAATTTACCTTTAGGTCTCCAGAATTCTAACTCCTGGCGTGAATATCCTTAAATTGTTCTCAAGGATATCGCATAATATCAGGGGACGTATTCTTGACACGGCACATAGCAATCTGCACCCCGAATAGCGTTTACGCTTCGAGGGGAAAGGGGCAGAATTAGAAGGGAAGCCGTATCAAGGTTACCCTAGTTCCCATACTACTACTGAGTATCACAACAGCGCCATATTCAATATGGCGGACATTCCTAATTCTGTAGCGATTTCGCACGGTGGTGTTCCCTGTTGATCTGACATTTTCGATCAATTTTCAAGGATTATAATTATGCTGTCTCCAGCTTCTTTCCCCTCTGGAAAGTTGAGTATTGAGTCTTTACAATATGTGTATTTCAGCTCCTGTCTCACATTGGAATTAAAGTAATTTATTGTGTTTAGGAGCTAGGCCTGTTACCGGAGGCGCCATGAGCGCTGTTGTTCGTTAGGCATGTGTTATTTAGTTAGTAGAACGACATTCCCGGTTTAAATAGAATTAATAATTTAATTATGGAAGCTATTTAGGCAATTTATACTTGTAAAGATATTTATATGTATAATTTTCCTTTTCTGTGTCGATCGTATATGTCAGAGTTTCGGTGATACAGGTAACCAAGATCTCGTCTTGCCTAGGTAACTTATCCTAGGACACATACTTTCGACATTCCCCGGTTACCCACGTGAATTGGTTATCAATTCATCGGAGATTGATATCTCCTAAAATTTTCATATAACCGATGCTCGTCTGTAATAGAGATTTAAGGGTAATCCCTCTTCCCTCTGAGTGTAGCCTTAGTTTTTAGTCTTGTGCCAACAGTCGGCCGGCAGGGTGAATAGTCATTCCCCTGCCGGCTAGGCTGCCGACATAGGAGGCTAGCCCTCCCTAGGCCGCACCTGAAGTGCTTGTATGATGCCACCACCTTCTCCCTGTGGCCTAGTAGACTAGTCCTGTGCTCGCAGACCCTAGGCTGAAGAGTAGTTATTCTTCTGAGGCCTAGGATGGCGCCGGCAATGGAACTCTGTTTCTCCCTTGTTGAGAGGAGGCGGCACTGCTGCCGTCCCCTTGACTGTAATGGCAGACCCTAGGTTGAAGAATAGAAGATTCTCCTGCTGCCTAGGATAGAGCCGATACTGAAACAGAGATTTTTAAGGGTGTGTAGGACCGGCAACCTTGCCGGCTCCTTCCACACCTCATACAGGACCCTTTTCCCTTCCCCTCTGTTCTTTTATGATGGCCGAGCCATTGTCTTTCTTTGAGCCATCGTCCTGCAACCTCACCGTTGCCAGTGGGTTGCAGGGGCCAGCCAGACTCCTTCTCTGCAGCTGTTGTCCGGCTGCCTGCGGCTATGCCAGCTGCCGGCAGCCATGACAACTGCTGGCAGCCATGTTTGCTGCAGGCGACCATGTGTTATACAAACTGTCGGCGACTATGACGGTTGCTGGCAGCTATGCAAGCTTCTGGTAGCAATGTCATCTGTCGGCAGCCATGATGGCTGTGGGTGGGAAATCCCTACTGTCACAAAGGTTCTCCAGTCCTCCCTTGGACTGCTGGCCACAAGTTCTGTTGCCGGGGTATTAGCCTGCGCCGACCAGACCAGCACAGATAAGTGCTGACTCAGCCAGCAGTACGCCGATTGTACTAGAGCCGCCGGAGGCTAGCCTGCCGGCTATGTGCCAGCTGGACCTTGCCGGCGTTGGTACTTGCGGCTGGATGGAACCCTGAATGTTACAATCTCCCCTTCCATTTGAACCTTCTTTCTGGAAAAAGGCAGTAAATTAGACTTTTACATCCTTAATACATTAAAAGAATCTACTCTAGAAGAGAGAGAGAGAGAGAGAGAGAGAGAGAGAGAGAGAGAGAAGAGAGAGAGAGAGAGAGAGAGAGAGATTAAATGCAAGAAACAACAAAATTAACTATAGTCACTTTTTTAGCGAGGCAGATTTGCACCGACTCGCAAGGGTGCCCTTTTAGCTCGGAAAATTTTCTAATGGCTGATTGGTCGGAAGTATTTTTGTCCGATTACCATCATTGTTTTCAAATGGTTACCAAATAATGTGAATGGAAACTTACTTACTAATCTAAATGTCTCCCTTAGATATAGGCTTTGTCAATATATAATGTTAGATAAATAGATGTATTATAAAGTATCGTGATGGTAAATCTAAATTTAATAACAACACCCGCCGAAGTCAACGACGGGACCTTGTTATCGGATGCACGCTGCATAATTTTCTTGCTTCACATATTTCTACACAAATTGAGACAAATTACACTAAGAATAAAAAAAAATAAGTTATTATAAACTTACTTTGAATACCAGAATCTACTAAAAACGTGGAATTGATAAAACTAACTCATGGTGGAAATAGCGGTTCGGTTAAAGCAAGACTCACAGAGTCAAACACCGAAGGGAGAATGGAACGGAGATTGTAACGGCGGCAAAATTATGAATTCGTTTGATTGTGATTTTTATGCAATTTATGTAACACTACAGTATCCTCAAATCGAAAATATTTCTATCAATAAAATCTAAAACGTTACGAAAAAATAACAAACCCTTTCTATACGGACTTCCATCATAGGCCTTTGATGTAAGTCGTATAAAAAGATGTCAGTCGAGATGTTGGAACACACATATGGATGCGTGTGTGACATCACTGATTTATTTAGTATGTGTACAAGCTACATATTTTACTTAAAACACTAACATCTAAACTTTTATGAAAAAAATAGAAAAACCTTTCTATACAGACTTATTGTACATCATAGACCTATGATGGAAGTCCGTATAGAAAGGGTTTGTTATTTTTTCGTAACGTTTTAGATTTTATTGAAAGCAATATTTTCGGTTTGAGGATACTGTAGTGTTACATAAATTGCATAAAAATCACAATCAAACGAATTCATAATTTTGCCGCCGTTACAATCTCCGTTCCATTCTCTCTTTGGTGTTTGATAGTAAAATGCTCGTTTTACCCAGGACCCACTCTATCATCTCTCTGTGAGTCTTGCTTTAACCGAACCGCTATTTCCACCATGAGTTAGTTTTATCAATTCCACGTTTTTAGTAAATTCTGGTATTCAAAGTAAGTTTATAATAACATATTTTTTTTTTTTATTCTTAGTGTAATTTGTCTCAATTTGTGTAGAAATATGTGAAAAGTAACAATATTATGCAACGTGCATCCGAAAACAAGCTCCCGTCGTTGACTTCGGCGGGTGTTGTATTAAATTTAGATTTACCATCACGATACTTTATATCTATTTATTTAACATTATTTATTGACAAAGCCTATATCTAAGGGAGACATTTAGATTAGTAAATAAGTTTCCATTCATATTCCTTGGTAATCATTTGAAAACAATGATGGTATTCGGACAAAAATACTTCCGACCAATTAGCTATTATGAAATTTTCCGAGCTAAAAGGGCACCCCTGCGAGTCGGTGCAAATCTGCCTCGCTAAAAAAAATTACTGTAATATTATATATACGTGTATTATTATACGAAGTAAGTAAATGAGAGATCATGCATGTGCCACCTGACTACCGACGAGACAGAGAGCAACAATCCTAAAATCAAACCATTGTTCTCTAGTCTTGGGTCATAGCATTTGTACCATGGATTTTCCACCGTCTTAGAGTAGAGTTCTCTTATTTGAAGGTACACTAGGGCTCACTATTCTATATTATTTCTCTTCCTCTTGATGATTTTTAAAGTTTTATAGTTTACATATGAAAGATATATTTTAATATTGTTACTGTTCTTAAAATATCTTATTTTAATTGTTAATTACTTCTCTTGTAGTCCATGTATTTTCCTTATTTCCACTCCTCACTGAGCTATTTTGCCTGCTAGAACCATTGGGCTTAGGCCTATAGCATGTTGCTTTTCCAACTAGGGTTGTAGCTTAGGAAATAATAATAATAATAATAATAATAATAATAATAAAACCATCTTAAGCAACTGTTAAATGGGATTACCATAGGGAAGTGAGTGCCAAGATACTTTTAGATGATATTCTTTTAATGGAAAGCTAGAAATGCATATAAAAAGGAGAGCTGGGGCTCCCAGATTTTCAGAATTTATCATGGAGCTTGAACGAAGAGTTGTGTCATGGCATATGTACGTTATCAACAGTTTTATAAGTCTCAAACGGACTGGGGTTCGAGTCCCACTATAGCTCGATAGTTTCTTGTACTGTCTGCAACCTCACTATCCTTGTGAATTAACGGTGGGAGGTTTGGGAAAGCCTATAGGTCTATCTGCTGAGTCATCAGCAGCCATTGTATGTCCCTCTTTGGTCCTAGCTTGGGTGGAGAGGGAGCTTGTAAGCTAATCATATATATATATATATATATATATATATATATATATATATATATATATATATATATATATATATATGGTCACTCTCTAAGTATTGTACTGCCAGCTAGGGCATTATCACTGTCTCTTGCATCTGCTATTCATGAGTGGGATTTAAACTTTTATAGGATCACGCAGGAAAGAAAAATGTAGTCCTAAAGAAGGGTCGCGAAGTGATCCGAAACACGTGTCGACACCAAATGATACATGGAGCGAAGTAAATGTAGTTCTGCTGTTATCCGGAAAACTATCTGCACAGTCTGTCTGGGGAGATACTATCTTCGATTTTTATACGTCATAAAGACATTGTCTACTCATTATATATATATATATATATATATATATATATATATATATATATATATATATATATATATTTCTGTGCATATGTCAATATATATATATATATATATATATATATATATATATATATAATGTATATTTATATGTATATATATATATATATATATATGTGTGTGTATAACCAGACACTTGTTCTTTATTATATTAGGGAGATATATATATATATATATATATATATATATATATATACACATATATAAGTATATATATATATATATATATATATATAATGTATATTTATATGTATATATATATATATATATATATATATATATATGTGTGTGTATAACCAGACACTTGTTCTTTATTATATTAGGGAGATATATATATATATATATATATATATATATACACATATATAAGTATATATATATATATATATATATATATATATATATATATATATATATATATGCACATCTATATATATATTGTTAATGTTTTTCTACACGACATCCAAAATCCGTTCCAGATCTACCGTTTGGAGTGAGGGTCACACCGCTGAGTTGTGGGAGACATTCAGGAAACAGCAACGATATGTGGTGGTCGGTATTGTATCTTTTCGAACCTTTTTTCTGTGACTAATAACAGCTCTCTCTCTCTCTCTCTCTCTCTCTCTCTCTCTCTCTCTCTCTCTCTCTCTCTCTCCTTCGATAAGTTGAACATGTTTTCATCGTACTTTGAAATAGTCAAGGAATCGAATAAAGCGAGGGGCGTTCTCTTCAGATTTTTTCATTTATTTTATGATAACGATTCGAAATATTCAGTTAATACATTTCTTTTATAAAAAAGAAATTAAAGTTGTTAATTCGGAGTAATGTATATGCTCGACGTTTACTTGATAGGCTTACTTATTGTTGATAATTCCTATTAAGTGAACTTTAAAACGTGATTTGTGTTTTCTCAACAAACATTTTCCCTGTTGGAGCCCTTGGGCTTATAGCATCCTGCTTTTCCAACTAGGGTTGTGGCTTAGCAAGTAATATTGATAATAATAATAAATGAACTTAAACTCGTAAACTAAAAGCTCTCGTGTGTCTTGGTCGTGATATCAAAGAAAACCTTTTATATATATATATATATATATATATATATATATATATATATCCAAATAAGCCATATATATTTTTGATATATTAATGTCTGGATTCTCTTAACAACCTCGGGATCACAGACCCAGGCGAAATCTCACAAAGACAAGAGCTTGGCTCCGGCCGGGAATCGAACCCTGGTCGGCAAGCTTATATAGACAGTGACTTAAGTGGGTTAAGTCACTGTCTATATAAGCTTGCCGACCAGGGTTCGATTCCCGGCCGGAGCCAAGCTCTTGTCTTTGTGAGATTTCGCCTGGGTCTGTGATCCCGAGGTTGTTAAGAGAATCCAGACATTAATATATCAAAAATATATATGGCTTATTTGAATATGAAAAACACGTAAAAAATGTGCAAAATTTATCATATATATATATATATATATATATATATATATATATATATATATATATATAATGTAACAATACTGATGTATATATATTTGTATATATGTATATACATATAATTTATACATATTATATTTATATATATATATATATATATATATATATATATATATATATATATATATATATATAAATGTTAAGTATTCAGAAAAAGCTGGTTGATTTTGTCAACGGGTTCCAGGCAACGTTAGGTGAATACTGACTAGATTTCAGATTATTATTATTATTATTATTATCATTATTATTATTATTATTATTATTATTATTATTATTATTACAGCTAAGCTACAACCCTAGTTGTTAAAGTTGGATGCTATAAACCCAAGGGCTCTAACAGGAAAAATAGGCCAGTGGGGAAAGTAAACAGGGAAATAAATAAACCATAGAAGTGATGAATAGTTGAAATGAAATATTTAAAAACAGTAACACCATTAATATAGATTTTTCATATATAAACTATAAAAACTTCAATAAAACAAACAGTACTTGTTTGTCTATGGCAATGAATCCAGCATCGTTCTCATAAGTAGATACAACGTCATGATCAAGATGAAGAGGAAGTTAATGACGGACTTTTTTTCTATATATATATCATCTTTCCCTATTTCGTATATTTACATTTGCCCTTCAGAGTATTACATGACTTATGAAATAAGCAATTTTATTTATCAACGCGTTTTTTTTTTTTTTTTTTTTTTTTTTTTTTTTTTTTTTTTTTTTTTTTTTTTTTTAGTATGGGGTAAACACTTTCGCCTTTTTTAAAAGGAATTTCCTTTGGCTTTAAGACCGTCGTTCCGATCGGCTGCCCTGCCTGACATCGCTTGATACTCCGGTAGCTAGAGAGTTATGGGGTCCTTTGACTGGCCAGACAGTACTACATTAGATCCTTCTCTCTGGTTACGGTTCTTTCCCTTTGCCTTCACTACACTGAATAGTATGGCCTATTCTTTACAGATTCTCGTCTGTCCTCAAGCACCTGACAACACTGAGATTGCCAAACAATTCTTCTTCACCCAAGGGGTTAACTACTGCAATGTAATTGTTCAGTGGCTACTTTCCTCTTGGTAAGCGTAAAAGAGACTCTGTAGCTATGGTAAGCAGCTCTTTTAGGAGAATGACACTCCAAAATCAAACCATTGTTCTCTAGTCTTGGGTAGTGCCACAGCCTCTGTACCATGGTCTTCCACTGCCTTGGGTTAGAGTTCTCTTGCTTGAGGGTACTCTCGGGCACAATATTCTATCTACTTTCTCTTGTTTTGTTAAAGTTTTTATAGTTTGTATTGGAAAAATTTATTTTAATGTTACTATTCATTAAAATATTTAATTTTTCCTTGTTTCCTTTCCTCACTGGGCTATTTTCTCTGTTGGGGCCCTTGGGCTTATAGCCTCCTGCTTTTCCAACTAGGGTTGTAATTTAGCATTTCATAATAATAATAATAATAATAATAATAACAGCTTACGTTCCTGCGTAACAAATGCAAACGTAGACGCTTAAATATACAATATAGACTGCGTCAAACCATGGTGAAAGACGAACGAGTCGAGAGAGTTTGTACGCCATTGGGATGCACTTATAACGGACAAGCAACTTTTGGCGTTCTCTTTTGGCCGATTTCTTTTCAGATGTTACACCACTTTCTTACTTCTCGAAATTAATGATGTCTTTTTGTGTCCCTCTGGAGAGAAACGGAGGAGAAGGAAGAAGGAGGAAGATGATGAAAGGGAGTAGGAGGAGGAGGAAGATGATGAAAAGGAGGAGGAGGAGGAGGGAGATGATGAAAAGGAGGAGGAGGAGGAGGAGGAGGAAGATGATGAAAGGGAGTAGGAGGAGGAGGAGGAAGATGATGAAAAGGAGGAGGAGGAGGAGGGAGATGATGAAAAGGAGGAGGAGGAGGAGGAGGAGGGAGATGATGAAAAGGAGGAGGAGGAAGAGGGAGATGATGAAAAGGAGGAGGAGAGGGAAGAGGATGATGAAAAGGAGGAAAGAGAAGAAGAAGAAGAAGGAAGATTAGGAAAAGGAGGAGGAGGAGGAGGAAGATGATGAAAAGGGGGAGGAGGAGGAGGAGGAGGAGGAAGATGATGAAAAGGAGGACAGGAAGAAGGAGGAAGATGATGAAGAGGAGATGCAGGAGAAGGAGGAAGATAATGAAAAGGAGTAGAGGTAAGATGATGATGAAAAGGAGGAGAGAGAAGACGATGAAAAGGAGAGGGAAGATAATATGAAATGAAGGAGAGGGAATTGGACAAAGAATTGCGTAACGAATGTCCAAGTGAGAGAGAGAGAGAGAGGAGAGAGAGAGAGAGAGAGAGAGAGAGAGAGAGAGAGAGAGAGAGAGAGAGAGCTCTATTGAACATTTCTCCGGTTGTGCTTTCATTTTTATCCTTCAGTTATAAATTGATATCCTTTAAACGCAAATACCGGTCACATTCTAGGTTTTTTTTTTTTTTTTTTTTTTTTTTTTTCTTCAAAGGACATGGCAGTGAAATGTGGTCTGTTGTCCCTTACTTTGTATTGGGTTATAATAATGCTATTGTGATTGATTGATTGATTTTGAGTTTTCTGGCGTCCTGACATCTAAGGTAATTGACGCCGATGTAGTTTGTTATAAATAAAGAATAAAAAGAAATCAAATTTAAAGTTACAAAAGTTAAATAAGTTTAAGAAGATCTGCTTCTGAAACAAATATAAATAACAACGCTAATACACAAGTACAACACATCCTGCCTAAGACTCTCTCTCTCTCTCTCTCTCTCTCTCTCTCTCTCTCTCTCTCTCTCTCTCTCTCTCTCTCTCTCTCCTCTTCTCTCTCTCACTATTTTCAGTCTTTCATTTAATTTACGTTCATTTTCGTATAATCTATATTATTAGGTTTATCAACGTAGTTTCATCAATATTATTTGCAACATACATCCTATGCATGGATGTCATGGAGACATGAGTTAGCTATTCATCTCTTTACTATTGCCTTCATACACATTTCCTCGAGTTTTTTTTTTTTCTCTGTACATTATCTTTGATTTTAAGTAATATCTAAAATGGCAGTTGTAGCAAAGTTCACTTCCTCTTCTTCGCTATACAGTTCTCCCTACCATTTTTTTTTTCCGAAACTTCAATCCTCTTTGTGGACAGAAAAATCGAACTTCTTTCTTTTAACATTTCATTAAATAAGATTATCTTATATAATGATCTTTTCCTTTACTTAGGTTTTTGAAAGGCCTGGTTATCTGTAGATTATCTGATGGTCAGGTCAATTATCCTTTACTTGACCTTAATCATTCGATGACCTTTCCTATACTTAGGGTTTGAGATCTAATTCTGATTAACTTGTCTATCTTTCAAGCAAGACACTCGGCGTCAATGACCTTCGGTCTCAGGATGCCAGAACACTCCAAATCAATCAGTCAATCAAGCAAGACATCTTAGCAATCTTTTTTTAATTCTCAAAATTTTTAAGCACTCTCTTGTCTTGTTTTATAGTACAAAATAAGAGTTTATTCCTATCGGAAAATTGTGTCCTTACCTAGCAACTCATCTCACTTTTAACGATGCTGGCCAGTTCGAGGAAAGCCGAATTCTTATCCTGTCTTCTTTTGGTATATTTACTTCTATCATAGATGTTCGACTTGACGTTTATCCCCCTCTGTTTAATGCTAAGTCAGTATATACATTTATTCCTTACCTTGTTAAATATTGCATACGAACACATATATGACGTAGAGGAAGGATAAAACAATACGTTAAAATACTTACAGCAAATGTTTTCAAGTTGAAGAGACTGACATAAGTCTCTCTTTATAGTTTATGTATGAAAGATCTATTCTAATGATGTTACTGTTCTTAAAATATTTTTTAATTTTTCGATTTCTTTTTCATACAGTTTGTTTATTTCGTTATTTACTTTCCTCTCTGGGCTATTTCTTTCCCGTAGGAGCCCTTGGGCTTATAGCATCCTGCTTTTCCAACTAGGGTTGTAGCTTGGCGAGTAAAGATATCATCTCGCAGAAGATCTGATGCTTAGGAGGTTCACTCATTATTCAGTGGAATGTGGCAAAGGGTTTGTTGCATTAGTTTTATCTCGAGCACAATCTCGGGCTAGGAGAAGCGAATTGATGTGAAATACCTGTATATACGAACACATATGTATTTATATGTGAAATATTTATAATATATGTATATATATATATATATATATATATATATACATATATATATGTATGTATATAGTATATAGTATATACACGTACAGTACATGATATATACACATGTGTAGATATACATATATAAATAACCTACATACTCCTATAAATCTATGGGGATTAGTATACACACACACACACACATATATATATATATATATATATATATATATATATATATATATATATATACTGTATATATATATATATATATATAGAGAGAGAGAGAGAGAGAGAGAGAGAGAGAGAGAGAGAGAGAGAGAGAGAGATAAGTGTATGTATGAATGTATACACATATATATATATATATATATATATATATATATATATATATATATATATATATATTATATATATATATATGTTTGTATACATATATGTGTATGTGTATGTTTATATATAAATACACACACACACACACACACACACATATATATATATATATATATATATATATATATAAATAAATGTGTGTATGTATAACGTTTTGTTGCGAACACATTAAGATGCAACAAGCGTGAAACAGGAAGTTGCTTTGGTTTTCCAACTGCAATTCCCTTAGTTCTCTGCATACCGGAATAGATTGAAGCCAAAGCTAAAGAACATAAAGAACATCATAACTTGGCGTGAAGGGGAACAAAAGAACACGAGCAAAGAGAACCCTTTTAACGTCTTCTATTCTTGAAATACCTTTCATCTTATATCCATCAGATTCTTTGATTGAAGGCTGGCTTTTAAGATGACATTTAATAGGACTAAAGCGAAGGTATGGAAAAGCAATGGTATACTTTAGCCAAAGGAGACCTTAGGCTTATAGCATCTTGCGTTTCCAACTATGGTTGTAGCTTAGCTAGTAGTGCTGGTTGCTTGGTGCCGGTTGCTGGTTGCTGATAATAATGATAATAATAATAATAATAATAATAATAATAATAATAATAATAAAGGTTGTTGTAGGTTATTATCATAACAGTCCGAGCGTAATGGTTTAAAGGCCGCTCATGAATGGCAGATGCAAGGGTCAGTGACACTACCATACCTCGCAGGACAATGCTCTAGAGACTTATATTATGTGCATATGATCAGCGCCCAAACCCCCCCCCCCCCCCTCCACTCAAGTTAGGACCAGGGAGGGGCGAGGTAAAGGTTGACTCAGCAGGCAGACATATAGTCCCCCAAAACCCCCATCCTTAGCTCACCATGCTGGTGAGGTTCTGGGCACTAAAGAAACTATCGAGTTTGAGCTGGACTCGAACCCCAGTCCGGCGAGCGCCAGGTAGGGACGTTTCGAATAGGCATTTTATCGTTTCACCATACTTTGGAAAATATATAAAATTATTCATTTGACAAATCACAATTAAGTGTTGCTTACTGAAAATCCGTTGTAGGCCACATCTGAAACGCCGAGCATTTTGTAAAATATTTAGAAATAATTATGAACTACTTTACTACGCGGAAGAGTACCTTCCAGAAATGAGTGCTGCGTAAAGCAAGGCGCATTGATACAAGTTTTTGTAGCTAGCAGCCCCCAAACAACTGATATTTAATATCTTCTCTAGAATAACCATGAGTAGAGTACCTACCTATATAGGTACTCTTACAGTATCTAAGATTCAGATTTCAATATTGTGTTGATATAGTTAATAAGTATTATGAAATGTTATATGTAAAAATATAGCAATGAATCAAGTTAACGCAGAATCGTTTGAAACCAAATAACAAATAACATCATTATTAACTAAAATATTAGATAGTTGTCATATGTAAACCATAAATATACGGTATTAAAAAATATAAAAGCTGTTAAAAATTTAAAGATAAAATTGAAACTGAAAAACAAATTATAGTATATTAAATCGTAAGTAAAAACATAGTTGGCTTAGAAAACTGAAAATTCTAACTTCATCGATATTGGGAATGAGTTTATGGCAAAGAATCAACATCACTAGCTAAGATTTGGTAAATTCATCAAGGCATTTCATTTTAGTCAGTGTGTACAAATTCAAATTGGTCACATAAAAATCGTCCAAAAATTACATTTTCTCGTAGCTACAATCTGCTGTCAGATGTCAGGAAATTGCATCCAAGGGGGTTTCCTCGTTAAAGAAAAAAAAAAAGAAAAAAACTGGGGAGCCCCCCAGACTCCCCACCGTCAGTACTTTTTTAAACTTCAGTCCCGCATCCGAAAAAACGCTCATACTCTCCTGGTACATGTAAAATACACAGTTTGTAGAGCATTGATATCTTTATTGGGGTTTATGATTAGCTAACAATGTATTTGCTGCGGACATGAATATGTTTTGGTTAATTTTGGGGTTTTTAATTCTATGGCTGAGCTCCAACTCTTTGCTTTTATAACATTGGGAATTGCCCTACATCTGTTTGTAATGCATATTATGTGTATTTTACATATAATTACCAATACTTAAAGCCTAAAATCAGAAGGAAAATAGCATTATTGGAATTTTGAATTTTTGATGCATTAAATGAAAAAAAAGAAATACCTTAAAAGTATGTTTTAGTAATCACACACTTCTCCAAATTTAAATAAAATCCGAGTGTTTCTACTTCTTGACAAAAGATGGCAGCACACGTCCCTTGTTCCATTCATGTGAATTATTCTATCCAATTGGGAAAGGGTGATAGATTCATACTTATTCATAAATATGTGTGGCAGGTATAAATTATATTCGGCTCCAATTAAGTTGGGTATTTTTGGCTATTTTTAAACCAATATGACGTCATGGAAGGTTCCAGAATGCAAGGATTAAAGAGCTCTACATATTGTATCTTTTCATGGCCAATAGATGGCCTTGGCAGAGAGTACCAAATTGCTAGTTACCCCTACTCATTATGATTTTCATTACTTTATTTTTGTTGCTATTTGGGTAGAAAATTGCTCTAAAAAAGACGCACGTGACCTTGATGTTCCTTATTGTCTGGCCACAACTTAATTCTTAGGAAAAAATAAATTTCAAAATAAATGTCACAGAAATATTTCCTCAGCAAACAATCGTTAGTTCAATTACATTTTGGGGTCACGGGGGCTCGCCAGATATGCCACATGTACAAAAACGGTGAGAAAATCAAGTAATTACGCTGTTATTTCATGTAATTTTTCAATTACATTTTTATGAAACCCAAGGATAATTGATATGATTTATTGTATAACATATATTATTAGTACAAACTACGTAGAATAACAACATGGTTACATTCCGATTGGCATAATAATGCAGACTCCTCCTAGCTCCCTCCCATACATCGTAACGAGTTTTGCTTCACCGCCAATAGATGGCATCAGAGGCACTTTGTCTCAACTAATATAGTCCATTATTTGAGGACCACGTGTGTCAAAAAAGTGCGGTAGGAAGGGAGAGGCTAGAGAATTGGTAGTTGGTAAATTGTCCAACGATCGTTTCCCAATCAGGAATGGGCATTTTTATCAGAAAATGGTGTGAATTCTTCATATGCAATCGGAAGCAACCAGAGTTTACTTATAAAAGTGTTTAGTATTCCCTTTCTCCATGAGAACACATGAAAGGTAAGTCATATCACTGTGCAAGTGACCATTTTAACAATCATCAGCATGGTTAAGGTTGGTGGGATGAGTTTGGGACAGCGCTGCCAAATGGAATTTCCTTGAATGAAGAATATCATTATTCGTTAAAGATTCAAATCCTTTAAGAAGTAATAGTTATATGCTAGAAGGTGCACGACTTTGGTGTAATTTGATGATCTTATAATCAGCGTAATCAACAGAGACAAATCGAATAATGAAAAAGAAAATGGTCATATATTTCTGTCTTCGCCAACACCCGACTGTGTTGCGTCATCCACCTGCGAATTTGCGTTTGCTAATAAGGGCGTTCCAGAGTGTGAATAGGTTGTAAAATAAACCTTATCATCATTTCTTTAGTAAATGTATGCTTGTCAGTAAAGCTGTTTCTTGGTTCAAAAGATTAAACGTATCCATTAAGTATATATATATATATATATATATATATATATATATATATATATATATATATATATATATATATATATATATATATATATATGACTATTATTTGTCAACATTTTTTTTTTCAAGTACGATTATTGATCGTGATGTTTTTAAGAAATTTGGTGCTGGGCATAGAGTTGAAGATATTAGTTGAGAGAGACATACAGTAAATGTAAGCAGACATAATTATAATGTCTCCGGGATTGATGGTAATTAAGATAAAGTTTTGCTCTAAACAAAAGTTAGTTTCAAAGGAAGGGGTTCTTCTGTAACGATATCAAAGTCAGTTTAAATCATTACCAATATATCACAAGAAAGGTTTTTTTTTTTTTTTTCTTTTTTTTTTTTTTTTTTTTTTTACGATGGAAAGGTTAACGAAGATGATGGGTTGTTGGATGCCAAGAAAGGTTAATTCAGATTATTTCAAGATATTAAAAAGGTTTATGATAAGTTACAAATACCCTATAATCAATAGAAATGGGAATGAATGTTAGACTGGCTTAAACTATCAAATGTTTATCCTTATTTCTATAAGTCATGTATTCAAGTCCTTGGCCGGGAAGAGCTATTTATTATTAAAACGAAATTTCCCTAAGCGTTTGAGATCCTTATTTTGAAAAATATGGAATCTATATATATATATATATATATATATATATATATATATATATATATATGTATATATATATACAAATATATATATATATATATATTATATATATATATATATATAATTATATATATATATATATAGAATATGTATCACTAACTCAATTTTAATCAATGTAAATATCAACCACAATGACGGCTGCAATAGAAAAAATTTATTATGATCATTACCTGAGCTTCTGACATTTTGAATAATTACAATAACTGATAAAAAAAAAAAAAACTTTAATATTTACAAGGGTATATGAGCGTTTGAAAAGGCTCTAACTGTGTGGGATCTAATGGGTTGAGTTCAAGTCTTAAGAACAAATTCCTGATTTGACAGGAATATTTAAAGTGGACTTGAAATGGACTTGTGAGTAACTTGATAGCCCGATTAGTAAAATCGTCCATACATTGTTCCGGATAAGGCATAGGTTCGAATCCTTGCCAAGCTTTTAGAAGCCTTTTTCATAAATGATTTTCGATGTTAGATATTGTGATAGATATTTCCATTAATTAGAATCACGATTGTCAGTGGTACATATTCAATAATATATATAGTATATATATATATATATATATATATATATATATATGTGTGTGTGTGTGTGTGTGTGTGTGTGTTTGTATATATGTAATATATACATAAATATTCTATATATATATATATATATATATATATATATATATATATATATATATAAATATATATTATAAATTTATATATATATGTATATATATATATGTGTGTGTATATATATATATAGATATATATATATATAATTATATATAAATATATATATATATATATATATATATTGACATGTATCACTAACACGTGAATTTAATCAATGTTTATATATATATATATATATATATATATATATATATACATATATTGAATATGTATGACTAACACTCGTCTCTATCTTGAGCTTTCTAACAAATATTTCTCCATTCATCTTCTCCAACTTCACGCATCATAGTCCTCAGTTATGTAGGGCCTGGGTCTTGCAACTCTTATAGTGCCTTGTGGGCCCCAGTTGAAAGTTTTTATAAAATAATCTCTCTTTCATATATATGTATATATATATATATATATATATATATATGTATGTATATGTGTATATATATATGTATATATAATATATATATATATATATATATATGTACTGTATATATATAATTTATATATATATATATATATATATATATATATATATATATAAGTATATATATATATATATATATGTATATGTATATAAATATATGTATTATATATATATATATATGTTATATATATATATATATATATATATATATATATATATATACAAAGAAACTTGCTCTGTATTATATGGGGAGATCTTTTTAAAGCCAGGCTGTTCTTAATCATCACTCGGACTATAATGCTAATTCTCTCTCTCTCTCTCTTTCTCTCTCTCCTCTCTCTCTCTCTCTCTCTCTCTCTCTCTCTCTCTCTCTCGGTAGATTTCCATTTCCGTGTGTTCCAGTTAGTTTGTTTTCTCCCTTGTTTCTCCCCCCCCCCCAACTTAATGGTATGGAAGGACAATTTGACGCCGAGCGTTGCTAATAGCTGTGGATGGGCCAACAGGGGATAGCGATGAGGAGGGAAAGGAAAAAGCCTGATGATCATGAAGAGAGAGAGAGAGAGAGAGAGAGAGAGAGAGAGGAGAGAGAGAGATTTTGAATATTTCTGTGATTGTTCATAAATCTGAGAGAGAGAGAGAGAGAGAGAGAGAGAGAGAGAGAGAGAGAGAGAGAGAGAGAGAGAGAGGGATTTGGAATATTTCTCTGAGTGTTCATAAATCTGTAGAAAAGAGAGAGAGAGAGAGAGAGAGAGGAGAGAGAGAGAGAGAGAGAGAGAGAGAGAGAGAGAGAGATTTGGCATATATTCCTGTGAGTATTCATGAATCTGGAATAGAGAGAGAGAGAGATTTGGAATAATTCACTGGTAAAGTGATTATGTATGTAATGGACGAATGGGTTTAATTAAAAGCAATAAGCGTTACAGACTAATACACACACATACAAAGTCCAACACCTGAAAACCTAACAAGCCCTCACACGTCTTGAACTGTTCATTTAACCGCGTCAGGACTCCTAGATGCTGGAAGGAAGGACGTTGGTGACTGGTACAAAATACATGAACATACACTACCGGCGTCTTAAAGCGATGTCAAGGCAGGGCAGCTGA
>NC_090748.1:7192170-7252170 GCF_036898095.1 Palaemon carinicauda
TCTTCAGGGATTCATACCAAGGAGGAACTTTTGGTTTTCTTCAAGAACCGTCACCTGGATGGGCATAAACTTTTTTTTTTCTTTTTTTTTTGCCAGTTCTTAGTTCCACTAAGATATTTAGGGTAGAATTACTTAGTTTATGTGTTTACACTAGAGAGAGAGAGAGAGAGAGAGAGAGAGAGAGAGAGAGAGAGAGAGAGAGAGAGAGATGGAGATATAGATGGGAAACTGTTTTATCTTGTCTAGAACATGTTCACCTTGACATGTCTTTCTAAAATATGTTCGTTTTTAATTGCCGTTTTCAATGAAATTACCCATTTGATTAGATATCATAGAATATCCTTATAATTGGCACATTATTCTTTCATTTTTTTTCCAATTTATCCAAATTTAGCAGCCCTATTGTTCTATCTCTTTTCCAAACAAGTTGTCAGTAGTCTTGGGAGTTGATCTAAGTTGTGAAATTCATTAAAAAAAAAGTAAGCGAATCATATAAAGTAAATATTGTTTTAAACTACTAAACGAAGTAAAACAAAAGTAAACGGAAAAGATCGATGGTCGTGGAAAGGAGAGAGAGAGAGAGAGAGAGAGAGAGAGAGAGAGAGAGAGAGAGAGAGAGAGAGAGAGAGAGAGAGAAGCATATCGACAAAAACAAGAAAGTTGTTTTTAGAATATATTTCTGAGAAAGCCTAAGGCTAATATTTGTTCTCCGGATATTTATTCTCAGAAGAAGCCCCAAATTTTATGAAGTAACGTACAGAGACAAAGTTGAAGAATTAGCAGCCTATCTAAAATTACTCCAACATTTCTTTAGGTGATGCTTATTATCCGAGGAAAGAATTATTATTATTATTATTATTATTATTATTATTATTAATTGCTGAGCTACAACACTAGCTGGAAAAGCAGGATGCTATAAGCCCAGGGGCCCCAACAGGGAAAATAGCCCAGTGAGGAAAAGCAACAAGGGAAAATAGAATATTTTAAGAACAGTTACATTAGAAAAAATATTTCCTATATAAACTATAAATACTCCTAAACAAAACAAGATGAAGAGAAATAAGCTAGAATAGTGTGCCCGAGTGTACCCTCAAGCAAGAGAACATCTTCATTAAATCCTGCTACTCTCCCACAGTAATTTTATGGTACATAAAGCTCCTTCAAAAATGCCATTCAGTCACGGTTAGACCCGTGTGCGTCCCTAGAAGAAGTGAGAGAAGGGCAGGTGAGGTAAGAGAAGGGGAGGAGAGGTGAGAGAAAGGTAGGAAAGTGAGAGAAGGGTAGGAAAGGTGAGAGAAGGTGAGGAAAGGTGAGAGAAAGGAAGGAAAGGTAAGAGAAGGATAGAAGAGGTGAGAGAAGGGTAAAAGAGTTGAGAGAAGTGGAGGAGAGGGGAGGAGAGGTGAGAGAAGGGTAGAAGAGGTGAGAGAAGAGGAGAGGTGAGAGAAGGGTAGGAGAGGTGAAAGAAGGTTAGGAGACGTGAGAGAAGGGAAGGAAAGGTGAGAGAAGGGGAGGAGAAGTCAGAGAAGGCGAGGAAAGGTGATAGAAGGGTAGAAGATGTGAGAGAAGGGGATGAAAGGTGAGAGAATGGAAGGAGAGGTGAGAAAAGGATAAAAGATGTGAAAGAAGGGTAGGAAAGGTGAGAGAAGGATAGAAGAGGTGAGAGAAGGATAAAAGATGTGAAAGAAGGGGAGGAAAGGTGAGAGAATGGAAGGAGAGGTGAGAGAAGAGTAGGAGACGTGAGAGGAGGGTAGGAGAGGTGAGAGAAGGGTAGAAGACGTGAGAGAAGGGGGTGTGAAAGGCGAGTGAAGGGGAGGAAAGGTGAGAAAAGGGAAGGAAAGGTGAGAGGAGAGGAAGAAAGTTGAGAGAACGATGGAAGATGTGAGAGAAAGGTAAAAGATGAGAGTAAGAGCAGGGAAGGAAAGGTAATAGAAAGGGTAGAAGAGGCGATTGAGAGCAGGGGAGGAGCAACTCTAGTGCAGGGCGGTTACGATGCCCGATGCCCGAGAGAGACTTCCCTGGAATGAATGGGGTATGGGTGGAAAAGGGGCGTCAGCTATGAATGGGGAAAGAGAGGTAATAGTAATGGGCAACAATCGCGTAGGCGGTTCAATGGAAACGTCTGGAATCAGTGTGGTAACATCCTGTGACAGGAGGAACGAAAAGACACCTTTGAGAGAGAGAGAGAGAGAGAGAGAGAGAGAGAGAGAGAGAGAGAGAGAGATCGGATTCTTTCTAGAGATAATGCTTGAACTGTTTCATTTTATCTTTTTATATATTTTCAAATTTTTCATTTCTTTTACATATTTTCGATTGTTTAAAACAAGGGACCAAAAAGACACTTTTTTATAGAGAGAGAGAGAGAGAGAGAGAGAGAGAGAGAGAGAGAGAGAGAGAGAGAGAGAGAGAGATTCTTTCTAAATATAATACTTGAACTATTTCTTGTACCTTTTTATATACTTTCAAATTGTATATATTTTTCTTAATTATTGTTTAGTGAAATTTGTATTTAGAAGAAAATGGTAAGTGTGAAGAGAGTAGGCCTACATCCACTCCGCATGTAAATAGACTTTAGATGTAGGAACAGCTTCTATGAAACCAGTTAAATTCCGCATTGTTAACATTACACAGGAAACGCCAACGGTGTTTAGATACCAAATTAAAGGAAATATCATACGTACAATCAACGAAAAGCTGTTCTCGTACAAGCTCCTATGATTAAACGTTGAGAGCTGACGTGGCTGGAGCTGTGTATACCTAAAGTTTAGCACAAAGAAAAAAGAAACCTACATTTTAAGTTGGTTTAAAGTGATGCATTTAGATGTAATATATATATATATATATATATATATATATATATATATATATATATATATATATACAAAGACATATACAGTATATGTGTATATATAGATTCAACACATGTATATTCAGTCATAATGACTCCTCTAATTTTCTCGTATCTATTACTGTATAAATTATATATATATATATATATATATATATATATATATATATTTTATATATATATATATATATATATATATATATATATGTATATATATATATATACTGTATATATATATATATATATATATATATATTATATTATATTATATATACATAAATATATATATATATATATATATATATATATATATATATATATATATATACATGTATTATATCTGAATATATATATATATATATATATATATATATATATATATATATATACATATATATATATACATATATATATATATATATATATATATATATATATACATGTATTATATCTGAATATATATATATATATATATATATATATATATATATATATATATATATATATATATATAGACAAATAAATAAATAAAATATGCAATGTTGATCTAGAATGGTGATCTTGATCCGTATTACCTCTAAAATGACAGTTTCTTCCAATGCTTAATATTCCTCCATTGTTAAAATTTGGGTACAGTCCAATGTGTGATTTTGTTTTGATGTAATTTTTAAAATTGTGAAGAATGCAAATCCTGATCCAGAATCCAGATCCGGAAGTTAATATTAA
This sequence comes from Palaemon carinicauda, assembly GCF_036898095.1. Classification (NCBI taxonomy): domain Eukaryota; kingdom Metazoa; phylum Arthropoda; class Malacostraca; order Decapoda; family Palaemonidae; genus Palaemon; species Palaemon carinicauda. The sequence goes on from NC_090748.1 coordinate 7,195,742, forward strand.
AATGACTGGTATCTATGTGTGTTTTGCAACTTTTACTGTGATTTCTTATGCTAGATTGTTCTGGATTTGATAGTCGACAACCCGTTCTATAGCTAACGGGTTGTCGACCATCAAATCCAGAACAATCTAGCATAAGAAATCACAGTAAAAGTTGCAAAACACACATAGATACCAGTTATTTTAATGTTTTAGGAAGAACCCGACATATAGACGAACTAACCACCCTTGAATCAATAATGATTAAGCTAAATGTACCTTCTCTTAACCACCAGTCGTCTTCCACCCAATTGTTTATTGCCTAATTACCTGTTGTTTTGTTTACACTCCCTTCCATAACAATTTTTCGTGACAGTTCTCCTTACGATACCGCTGTGGGTAGGTGTCTTGTTCGTTCTATTATTATTATTATTATTATTATTATTATTATTATTATTATTATTATTATTATTATTATTATTCTTTAATTAATTAGTTTTTCTGTATTCGCCCCTAGCCCTTTCACTGTTGTTCTGTTTCTGTTTTTACTCCTTTTTTTTAATCTTAATTTATTAAAAAGGTTTTTAATTTTGGTGTGTGTAAACGTTGTGTGTATCTTTTTACTTATACGCAATTGATTTGTAATGGTTTCAGCCTGGAAAATGTATCAAGCTGATACGAAACGTCGGCGCTAATAAATGGATGAAAGACAGAACGTATCTCCCTACTCCAATATGTGTATGTATATATATATATATATATATATATATATATATATATGTGTGTGTGTGTGTGTGTGTGTGTGTGTGTGTGTGTGTATAGATAGATAGATAGATAGAAAAAGAAATAGATAGAGAGAAAGATGGATAGACACTAGAACCTCAATAGCTTTCCGTTGTCAAGGCCATGTAATGGAAATCATTCCAGAGACAATCCGGCAATTCCTGAGGAAGAAACTTGACTTCTCTCTTCAGTCAAGAGACAGATTATATCCATATGTGTTTAGACATGTTTAACGGGGCTTTTGTCATTTCAGGTTTTTACTAGTTCTACTAAGACTTTCAGAATCCTTCCAAAAGCTTCAGAATCCTTCGAAACCGATTCTTCCTTCTCTTGATCTCATTCGTTTTGATCCCTAGAGTCTATGCCTCCTTTGAGGAAAGCAAGTTACATGCAGGTTATGCAATTATTGAGGCGGATGTGAAGGAGCCTCCTTCCTCCGGGAAAAATTCCAATAGGGCTTCTTCTCGCCCAAACCGAGAACCTAAGATTTCCTCCGGAATCCCCAGAGGTGACACTTTATTTATTTTCATTGTCTTGTTTAAGAAAAAAAAATACAAATAATTTCTACATTCCACAATTCTCTGAAGACAGGATCTATCCGAGCTGTCATCCTGGAGCACAATTAGAAACCTTGCGTGGCCTTTTTCATTACTTGTTCAAAGCCAAATCATGACTGAGACACCTCCGGCGATTCCGGAGGAATATATTCCAGGCCTGGCTCGGAAAACCCCCCTTGGAATTTTTTTCCCGGGGGGAGGAGGCTCCTTCACATCCGCCGCAATAATTGCATAACCTGCAGCTTTCCTAAAAGGACGCACAGATAGGGATCAAAACGAATGAGATCAAGAGAAGGAAGAATCGGTCTCGAAGGATTCTGAAGCCTCAAGGAAACTCTCTGTGTGACTTTGGAGGCATCATGCGAGTATATAGAACCAAAGATTTCTAAAGTCTTCAGGATGGTAAACTGGATGAATCTTCTGCCATCAAAAGAATTTTGCGGGATAGATAATGTCCCGACAAATATTTTCAGACCTAGTGCGTCTCCATAATTTACTTTCCCATACACTGTTCATGTTGTCAACGTTTGCCTATTTTCCTTCCCTTCCTCTTCCAATTCCAAATCATAAAACCCTCTCAAAACGATAATTCACTCGTCAAATCCATCATTCACTTTACAAAGTCATTGCATCCGGATCCATTTCTCTCTCTCTCTCTCTCTCTCTCTCTCTCTCTCTCTCTCTCTCTCTCTCTCTCTCTTTCTCTCTCTCTCTCTCGCTGACATCAGCTCAGCTAGACTTGAATTCGCCTGAGGCTCCGGAGGAAGCAAGATCGCTAACTTCAGGTTTTTAAAAACATGACTTTGAAGACTTGATCTGTCTACAACTTGACATGATTATGTTTTATGATTTGGGTTGTACTTTGCCTTCTATAAAAAAAAGAATTAATATATTCCTTTCCATGAGTGTCATGACGTCATCGCTTCTTATTGGAGGAAAATTATCATTGTTTGGACCGTCTACCTACATTGAAGTTCTTGCACGAATTGTAGTGAGTATGTTAGGGACACTGGTTTTCATACTTTATAGTGAGAAAAATTGCTTCCTTCCACTTGACAAGCCAGAGGAAGAAACTTGGTTTTGGAATAGCTACGTAACCGATCGTTTAGGACATGCGAGTAAAGATAAAATTGAGGAAGAGAACGCACCCTTGCGTGAAAATCGGAACACAAATGCCAAACCTCAAGAGGTCTTTAAATACTTTCTCAGCAATGCTCAAGTCCAAGGGTGTGATTTGAGTTTAGCTAAATATTTAATACAAACTCTGGAAGGGATGGTTCGGGAATTGGATCAGGAAATCATAAAGGCTAAAGATAAGAAAAAGAAACTCAACAATATGAGGAAAAGGCTGGAAAACGAGATAAACGCCAAGACGAATGATGAATTGGTACTGTTCTCTAAACAATATCCTTTGATCCAGAAAAAACGAAAAAAAATTAAAAGTTCACAGCAGGTAATTCGAAAGTACGAGGGTTTACGACCAGCTGGGATAAAACAATTTCCTGGGTCACCGGAAGAACACGAATGTCAACCGGAGGGTTCAGCAGGGCTTTCAGAAGACCAAGAATGGCAACCCACGCACCATGAATGGCTTACTAAACAAAAATGGCGACAAGAAACTCCTCCAGCAATACAAATAAAGCCACCAAGAACACAGGGAAAGTCTCCAACGGTACAAGGATGGCAGACAGGAGCAAAAGAAATACCTCCAGCAGTACAAGGATGGCAGACAGGAGCACAAGAAATACCTCCAGCAGTACAAGGATGGCAGACAGGAGCACAAGAAATACCTCCAGCAGTACAAGGATGGCAGACAGGAGCACAAGGAATGGCTCCAGCAGTACAAGGATGGCAGACAGGAGCACAAGAAATACCTCCAGCAGTACAAGGATGGCAGACAGGAGCACAAGGAATGGCTCCAGCAGTACAAGGATGGCAGACAGGAGCACAAGGAATGGCTCCAGCAGTACAAGGATGGCAGACAGGAGCACAAGAAATACCTCCAGCAGTACAAGGATGGCAGACAGGAGCACAAGGAATGGCTCCAGCAGTACAAGGATGGCAGACAGGAGCACAAGAAATACCTCCAGCAGTAGAAGGATGGCAGACAGGAGCACAAGGAATGGCTCCAGCAGTACAAGGATGGCAGACAGGAGCACAAGGAATGGCTCCAGCAGTACAAGGATGGCAGACAGGAGCACAAGAAATACCTCCAGCAGTACAAGGATGGCAGACAAGAGCACAAGAAATACCTCCAGCAGTACAAGGATGGCAGACAGGAGCAAAAGAAATACCTCCAGCAGTACAAGGATGGCAGACAGGAGCACAAGGAATGGCTCCAGCAGTACAAGGATGGCAGACAGGAGCACAAGGAATGGCTCCAGCAGTACAAGGATGGCAGACAGGAGCACAAGAAATACCTCCAGCAGTACAAGGATGGCAGACAGGAGCACAAGGAATGGCTCCAGCAGTACAAGGATGGCAGAGAGGAGCACAAGAAATACCTCCAGCAGTACAAGGATGGCAGACAGGAGCACAAGAAATACCTCCAGCAGTACAAGGATGGCAGACAGGAGCACAAGGAATGGCTCCAGCAGTACAAGGATGGCAGACAGGAGCACAAGGAATGGCTCCAGCAGTACAAGGATGGCAGACAGGAGCACAAGAAATACCTCCAGCAGTACAAGGATGGCAGACAGGAGCACAAGAAATACCTCCAGCAGTACAAGGATGGCAGACAGGAGCACAAGAAATACCTCCAGCAGTACAAGGATGGCAGACAGGAGCACAAGGAATGCCTCCAGCAGTACAAGGATGGCAGACAGGAGCACAAGGAATGGCTCCAGCAGTACAAGGATGGCAGACAGGAGCACAAGAAATACCTCCAGCAGTACAAGGATGGCAGACAGGAGCACAAGGAATGGCTCCAGCAGTACAAGGATGGCAGACAGGAGCACAAGAAATACCTCCAGCAGTACAAGGATGGCAGACAGGAGCACAAGAAATACCTCCAGCAGTACAAGGATGGCAGACAGGAGCACAAGAAATACCTCCAGCAGTACAAGGATGGCAGACAGGAGCACAAGAAATACCTCCAGCAGTACAAGGATGGCAGACAGGAGCACAAGGAATGGCTCCAGCAGTACAAGGATGGCAGACAGGAGCACAAGGAATGGCTCCAGCAGTACAAGGATGGCAGACAGGAGCACAAGAAATACCTCCAGCAGTACAAGGATGGCAGACAGGAGCACAAGGAATGGCTCCAGCAGTACAAGGATGGCAGACAGGAGCACAAGAAATACCTCCAGCAGTACAAGGATGGCAGACAGGAGCACAAGGAATGGCTCCAGCAGTACAAGGATGGCAGACAGGAGCACAAGAAATACCTCCAGCAGTACAAGGATGGCAGACAGGAGCACAAGGAATGGCTCCAGCAGTACAAGGATGGCAGACAGGAGCACAAGGAATGGCTCCAGCAGTACAAGGATGGCAGACAGGAGCACAAGAAATACCTCCAGCAGTACAAGGATGGCAGACAGGAGCACAAGAAATACCTCCAGCAGTACAAGGATGGCAGACAGGAGCGCAAGAAATACCTCCAGCAGTACAAGGATGGCAGACAGGAGCACAAGAAATACCTCCAGCAGTACAAGGATGGCAGACAGGAGTGCAAGGAATGGCTCCAGCAGTACAAGGATGGCAGACAGGAGCACAAGAAATACCTCTAGCAGTACAAGGATGGCAGACAGGAGCACAAGAAATACCTCCAGCAGTACAAGGATGGCAGACAGGAGCACAAGGAATGGCTCCAGCAGTACAAGGATGGCAGACAGGAGCACAAGGAATGGCTCCAGCAGTACAAGGATGGCAGACAGGAGCACAAGAAATACCTCCAGCAGTACAAGGATGGCAGACAGGAGCACAAGAAATACCTCCAGCAGTACAAGGATGGCAGACAGGAGCACAAGGAATGGCTCCAGCAGTACAAGGATGGCAGACAGGAGCACAAGAAATACCTCCAGCAGTACAAGGATGGCAGACAGGAGCACAAGGAATACCTCCAGCAGTACAAGGATGGCAGACAGGAGCACAAGGAATGGCTCCAACAGTACAAGGATGGCAGACAGGAGCACAAGGAATGGCTCCAGCAGTACAAGGATGGCAGACAGGAGCACAAGAAATACCTCCAGCAGTACAAGGATGGCAGACAGGAGCACAAGGAATGGCTCCAGCAGTACAAGGATGGCAGACAGGAGCACAAGGAATGGCTCCAGCAGTACAAGGATGGCAGACAGGAGCACAAGAAATACCTCCAGCAGTACAAGGATGGCAGACAGGAGCACAAGGAATGGCTCCAGCAGTACAAGGATGGCAGACAGGAGCACAAGAAATACCTCCAGCAGTACAAGGATGGCAGACAGGAGCACAAGAAATACCTCCAGCAGTACAAGGATGGCAGACAGGAGCACAAGGAATGGCTCCAGCAGTACAAGGATGGCAGACAGGAGCACAAGGAATGGCTCCAGCAGTACAAGGATGGCAGACAGGAGCACAAGGAATGGCTCCAGCAGTACAAGGATGGCAGACAGGAGCACAAGAAATACCTCCAGCAGTACAAGGATGGCAGACAGGAGCACAAGGAATGGCTCCAGCAGTACAAGGATGGCAGACAGGAGCACAAGGAATGGCTCCAGCAGTACAAGGATGGCAGAGAGGAGCACAAGAAATACCTCCAGCAGTACAAGGATGGCAGACAGGAGCACAAGAAATACCTCCAGCAGTACAAGGATGGCAGACAGGAGCACAAGGAATGGCTCCAGCAGTACAAGGATGGCAGACAGGAGCACAAGAAATACCTCCAGCAGTACAAGGATGGCAGACAGGAGCACAAGGAATGGCTCCAGCAGTACAAGGATGGCAGACAGGAGCACAAGAAATACCTCCAGCAGTACAAGGATGGCAGACAGGAGCACAAGAAATACCTCCAGCAGTACAAGGATGGCAGACAGGAGCACAAGGAATGGCTCCAGCAGTACAAGGATGGCAGACGGGAGCACAAGGAATGGCTCCAGCTGTACAAGGATGGCAGACAGGAGCACAAGAAATACCTCCAGCAGTACAAGGATGGCAGACAGGAGCACAAGGAATGGCTCCGGCAGTACAAGGATGGCAGACGGGAGCACAAGGAATGGCTCCGGCAGTACAAGGATGGCAGACGGGAGCACAAGGAATGCCTCCGGCAGTACAAGGATGGCCGAAGGGAGCACAAGGAATGGCTCCGGCAGTACAAGGATGGCAGACAGGAGCACAAGAAATACCTCCAGCAGTACAAGGATGGCCGACAGGAGCACAAGGAATGACTCCAGCAGTACAAGGATGGCAGACAGGAGCACAAGGAATGGCTCCAGCAGTACAAGGATGGCAGACAGGAGCACAAGGAATAGCTCCAGCAGTACAAGGATGGCAGACAGGAGCACAAGAAATACCTCCAGCAGTACAAGGATGGCAGACAGGAGCACAAGGAATGACTCCAGCAGTACAAGGATGGCAGACAGGAGCACAAGGAATGGCTCCAGCAGTACAAGGATGGCAGACGGGAGCACAAGGAATGGCTCCAGCTGTACAAGGATGGCAGACAGGAGCACAAGAAATACCTCCAGCAGTACAAGGATGGCAGACAGGAGCACAAGGAATGGCTCCGGCAGTACAAGGATGGCAGACGGGAGCACAAGGAATGGCTCCGGCAGTACAAGGATGGCAGACGGGAGCACAAGGAATGCCTCCGGCAGTACAAGGATGGCCGAAGGGAGCACAAGGAATGGCTCCGGCAGTACAAGGATGGCAGACGGGAGCACAAGGAATGCCTCCGGCAGTACGAGGATGGCCGACGGGAGCACAAGGAATGGCTCCGGCAGTACGAGGATGGCCGACGGGAGCACAAGGAATGGCTCCGGCAGTACGAGCATGGCCGACGGGAGCACAAGGAATGGCTCCGGCAGTACAAGGATGGCCGACGGGAGCACAAGGAATGGCTCCGGCAGTACGAGGATGGCCGACGGGAGCACAAGGAATGGCTCCGGCAGTACAAGCATGGCCGACGGGAGCACAAGGAATGGCTCCGGCAGTACAAGCATGGCCGACAGGAGCACAAGGAATGGCTCCGGCAGTACAAGCATGGCCGACGGGAGCACAAGGAATGGCTCCGGCAGTACAAGCATGGCCGACGGGAGCACAAGGAATGGCTCCGGCAGTACAAGCATGGCCGACGGGAGCACAAGGAATGACTCCGGCAGTACGAGCATGGCCGACGGGAGCACAAGGAATGGCTCCGGCAGTACAAGCATGGCCGACGGGAGCACAAGGAATGGCTCCGGCAGTACGAGCATGGCCGACGGGAGCACAAGGAATGGTTCCGGCAGTACAAGCATGGCCGACGGGAGCCCAAGGAATGGCTCCGGCAGTACAAGGATGGCCGACGGGAGCACAAGGAATGGCTCCGGCAGTACAAGGATGGCCGACGGGAGCCCAAGGAATGGCTACGGCAGTACAAGGATGGCCGACGGGAGCACAAGGAATGGCTCCGGCAGTACAAGCATGGCCGACGGGAGCACAAGGAATGACTCCGGCAGTACAAGCATGGCCGACGGGAGCACAAGGAATGGCTCCGGCAGTACGAGCATGGCCGACGGGAGCACAAGGAATGGTTCCGGCAGTACGAGCATGGCCGACGGGAGCACAAGGAATGGTTCCGGCAGTACAAGCATGGCCGACGGGAGCCCAAGGAATGGCTCCGGCAGTACGAGGATGGCCGACGGGAGCCCAAGGAATGGTTCCGGCAGTACGAGGATGGCCGACGGGAGCCCAAGGATTGGCTCCGGCAGTACGAGGATGGCCGACGGGAGCCCAAGGAATGGCACCGGCAGTACGAGGATGGCCGACGGGAGCACAAGGAATGGCTCCGGCAGTACAAGCATGGCCGACGGGAGCACAAGGAATGGCTCCGGCAGTACAAGCATGGCCGACGGGAGCACAAGGAATGGCTCCGGCAGTACAGGCATGGCCGACGGGAGCACAAGGAATGGCTCCGGCAGTACAAGCATGGCCGACGGGAGCACAAGGAATGGCTCCGGCAGTACAAGCATGGCCGACGGGAGCACAAGGAATGGCTCCGGCAGTACAAGCATGGCCGACGGGAGCACAAGGAATGGCTCCGGCAGTACAAGCATGGCCGACGGGAGCACAAGGAATGGCTCCGGCAGTACAAGGATGGCCGACGGGAGCAGAAGGAATGGCTCCGGCAGTACAAGGATGGCCAACGGGAGCACAAGGAATGTCTCCAGCAGTACAAGTATGGGAGACAGGAGAAAAAGGAATGCCTCCAGCAGTACAAGTATGGGAGACAGGAGAAAAAGGAATGCCTCCAGCAGTACAAGTATGGGAGACAGGAGAACAAGAAATACCTCCAGAAGTACAAGGATGGCAGACAGGAGAACAAGAAATGCCTCCAGAAGTACAAGGATGGCAGACAGGAGAACAAGAAATACCTTCAGAAGTACAAGGATGGCAGAAAGGAGAACAAGGAATGCCTCCAGGAGTACAAGGATGGCAGACAGGAGAACAAGAAATACCTCCAGAAGTACAAGGATGGCAGACAGGAGAACAAGGAATGCTTCCAGCAGTACAAGTATGGGAGACAGGAGAACAAGAAATACCTCCAGAAGTACAAGGATGGCAGACAGGAGAACAAGGAATGACTCCAATAGTAAAAGTATGGGAGATAGGAGAACAAGAAATACCTCCAGCAGTACAAGGATGGCCGACAGGAGAACAAGGAATGCCTCCAGCAGTACAAGGATGGCCGATAGGAGAACAAGGAATGCCTCCAGCAGTACAAGGATGGCCGACAGGAGCACAAGGAATGCCTCCAGAAGTACAAGGATGGCAGACAGGATCACAAGGAATGCCTCCAGAAGTAGAAGGATGGCAGACAGGATCACAAGGAATGCCTCCAGAAGTACAAGGATGGCCGATAGGAGAACAAGGAATGCCTCCAGAAGTACAAGGATGGCAGACAGGAGAACAAGGAATGCCTCCAGAAGTACAAGGATGGCCGATAGGAGAACAAGGAATGCCTCCAGAAGTACAAGGATGGCAGACAGGATCACAAGGAATGCCTCTAGAAGTAGAAGGATGGCAGACAGGATCACAAGGAATGCCTCCAGCAGTACAAGGATGGCCGACAGGAGCACAAGGAATGCCTCCAGAAGTACAAGGATGGCCGACAGGAGAACAAGGAATGCCTCCAGAAGTAGAAGGATGGCAGATAGGATCACAAGGAATGCCTCCAGAAGTACAAGGATGGCCGATAGGAGAACAAGGAATGCCTCCAGAAGTACAAGGATGGCAGACAGGATCACAAGGAATGCCTCCAGAAGTACAAGGATGGCCGATAGGAGAACAAGGAATGCCTCCAGAAGTACAAGGATGGCAGACAGGATCACAAGGAATGCCTCCAGAAGTAGAAGGATGGCAGACAGGATCACAAGGAATGCCTCTAGAAGTACAAGGATGGCCGATAGGAGAACAAGGAATGCCTCCAGAAGTACAAGGATGGCAGACAGGATCACAAGGAATGCCTCCAGAAGTAGAAGGATGGCAGACAGGATCACAAGGAATGCCTCTAGAAGTACAAGGATGGCCGATAGGAGAACAAGGAATGCCTCCAGAAGTACAAGGATGGCAGACAGGATCACAAGGAATGCCTCCAGAAGTAGAAGGATGGCAGACAGGATCACAAGGAATGCCTCTAGAAGTACAAGGATGGCTGATAGGAGAACAAGGAATGCCTCCAGAAGTACAAGGATGGCAGACAGGATCACAAGGAATGCCTCCAGAAGTACAAGGATGGCCGATAGGAGAACAAGGAATGCCTCCAGAAGTAGAAGGATGGCAGACAGGATCACAAGGAATGCCTCCAGAAGTACAAGGATGGCCGATAGGAGAACAAGGAATGCCTCCAGAAGTAGAAGGATGGCAGACAGGATCACAAGGAATGCCTCCAGAAGTACAAGGATGGCCGATAGGAGAACAAGGAATGCCTCCAGAAGTACAAGGATGGCAGACAGGATCACAAGGAATGCCTCCAGAAGTACAAGGATGGCCGATAGGAGAACAAGGAATGACTCCAGAAGTACAAGGATGGCAGACAGGATCACAAGGAATGCCTCTAGAAGTAGAAGGATGGCAGACAGGATCACAAGGAATGCCTCCAGAAGTACAAGGATGGCCGATAGGATCACAAGGAATGCCTCCAGCAGTACAAGGATGGCCGATAGGATCACAAGGAATGCCTCCAGAAGTACAAGGATGGCAGACAGGATCACAAGGAATGCCTCCAGAAGTACAAGGGTGGCCGATAGGATCACAAGGAATGCCTCCAGAAGTACAAGGATGGCCGATAGGATCACAAGGAATGCCTCCAGAAGTACAAGGATGGCCGATAGGATCACAAGGAATGCCTCCAGAAGTACAAGGATGGCCGATAGGATCACAAGGAATGCCTCCAGAAGTACAAGGATGGCCGATAGGATCACAAGGAATGCCTCCAGAAGTACAAGGATGGCCGATAGGAGAACAAGGAATGCCTCCAGAAGTACAAGGATGGCAGACAGGATCACAAGGAATGCCTCCAGAAGTACGAGGATGGCAGACAGGAGAACAAGGAATGCTTCCAGCAGTACAAGTATGGGAGACAGGAGAACAAGAAATACCTCCAGAAGTACAAGGATGGCAGACAGGAGCACAAGAAACGCCACCAAAAGAAAAAGGTAAGTTTCCTGGGAAACGTCTACCAATAAAAAGAAAGAAAATAAAGAAGAAAAAGAAGAAGAGAAGATTTATGCTAGAAATGTATCTCCCATCTTCTGCATCCCGTTACACTATTCTGAAGAGGAATAGATTGTATTTCCTGATACTTTGGAACTCTCTCTTCGGATGTAAGCTAATTAACCCCGCATTGTTGGTACCCGGTAAATTTAGAGGTGAGTTGAAGGAATGGCATTATTTCTTTAGAAATATTAGACGTGATGTGTTTAAAATGTCAAAAAAAGTACATTCATCTAGTAGTGCTTGGGAGAATGTTATATTTGGAAAATTATATCGGAAAAGCACAAGTGTATGGGAAGTCTCAAGAATGAACAGAATGAACAGAAGTACAATACAGAAATAAAGATCAATTCTCTCATAGGTATCTGGAAGATTGACTCTACAGCTGGAAATGGTCTAGCTTTTCTAGTCTGCTATGTCTCTCGATAAAGCTTTGCCTGTACCAAAGCTTTTTCAAGGTGACATGTGGACCAGTTTCTAGATCAATTCTCCCCTAGGTATCTGGAAGATTGACTATACAGCTGGAAATGGTCTAGTTTTTCTAGTCTGCCATGTCTCTTGATAAAACTTTGCTTGTACCAAAGCTTTTTTCAAGGTGACATGTGGACCAGTTTCTAGATCAATTCTCTCATAGGTATCTGGAAGATTGACTATACAGCTGGAAATGATCTAGCTTTTCTAGTCTGCTATGTCTCTTGATAAAGCTTTGCCTGTACCAAAGCTTTTTCAAGGTGACATGTGGACCAGTTTTTAGATCAATTCTCTCATAGGTATCTGGAAGATTGACTCTACAGCTGGAAATGGTCTAGCTTTTCTAGTCTGCTATGTCTCTCGATAAAGCTTTGCCTGTACCAAAACTTTTTCAAGGTAACATGTGGACCAGTTTCTAGATCAATTCTCTCATAGGTATGTGGAAGATTGACTATACAGCTGGAAATGGTCTAGCTTTTTTAGTTTGCTATGTCTCTTGATGAAGCTTTGCCTGTACCAAAGCTTTTTCAAGGTGACATGTGGACCAGTTTCTAGATCAATTCTCTCATAGGTATCTGGAAGATTGACTCTACAGCTGGAAATGGTCTAGCTTTTCTAGTCTGCTATGTCTCTCGATAAAGCTTTGCCTGTACCAAAGCTTTTTCAAGGTGATATGTGGACCAGTTTCTAGATCAATTCTCTCATAGGTATCTGGAAGATTGACTATACAGCTGGAAATGGTCTAGCTTTTCAAGTCTGCTATATCTCTCGATAAAGCTTTGCCTGTACCAAAGCTTTTTCAAGGTGACATGTGGACCAGTTTCTAGATCAATTCTCTCATAGGTATCTGGAAGATTGACTATACAGCTGGAAATGGTCTAGCTTTTTTAGTCTGCTATGTCTCTCGATAAAGCTTTGCCTGTACCAAAGCTTTTTCAAGGTGACACGTGGACCAGTTTCTAGATCAATTCTCTCATAGGTATCTGGAAGACTGACTATACAGCTGGAAATGGTCTAGCTTTTTTAGTCTGCTATGTCTCTCGATAAAGCTTTGCCTGTACCAAAGCTTTTTCAAGGTGACATTTGGACCAGTTTCTAGATCAATTCTCTCATAGGTATCTGGAAGATTGACTATAGAGCTAGAAATGGTCTAGCTTTTCTAGTCTGCTATGTCTCTCGATAAAGCTTTGCCTGTACCAAAGCTTTTTCAAGGTGACATGTGGACCAGTTTCTAGATCGATTCTCTCATAGGTATCTGGAAGATTGACTATAGAGCTAGAAATGGTCTAGCTTTTTTAGTCTGCTATGTCTCTCGATGAAGCTTTGCCTGTACCAAAGCTTTTTCAAGGTGACATGTGGACCAGTTTCTAGATCAATTCTCTCATAGGTATCTGGAAGATTGACTATACAGCTGGAAATGGTCTAGCTTTTCTAGTCTGCTACATCTCTTGATAAAGCTTTGCCTGTACCAAAGCTTTTTCAAGGTGACATGTGGACCAGTTTCTAGATCAATTCTCTCATAGGTATCTGGAAGATTGATTATACAGCTGGAAATGGTCTAACTTTTCTAGTCTGCTATGTCTCTCGATAAAGCTTTGCCTGTACCAAAGCTTTTTCAAGGTGACATGTGGACCAGTTTCTAGATCAATTCTCTCATAGGTATCTGGAAGATTGACTATACAGCTGGAAATGATCTAGCTTTTTTAGTCTTCTATGTCTCTCGATAAAGCTTTGCCTGTACCAAAGCTTTTTCAAGGTGGCATGTGGACCAGTTTCTAGATCAATTCTCTCATAGGTATCTGGAAGATTGACTATACAGCTGGAAATGGTCTAGCTTTTTTAGTCTGCTATGTCTCTCGATAAAGCCTTGCCTGTACCAAAGCTTTTTCAAGGTGACATGTGGACCAGTTTCTAGATCAATTCTCTCATAGGTATCTGGAAGATTGACTAGAGAGCTGGAAATGGTCTAGCTTTTTTAGTCTGCTATGTCTCTCGATAAAGCTTTGCCTGTACCAAAGCTTTTTCAAGGTGACATGTGGACCAGTTTCTAGATCAATTCTCTCATAGGTGTCTGGAAGATTGACTATACAGCTGGAAATGGTCTAGCTTTTTTAGTCTGCTATGTCTCTCGATAAAGCCTTGCCTGTACCAAAGCTTTTTCAAGGTGACATGTGGACCAGTTTCTAGATCAATTCTCTCATAGGTATCTGGAAGATTGACTATAGAGCTAGAAATGGTCTAGCTTTTCTAGTCTGCTATGTCTCTCGATAAAGCTTTGCCTGTACCAAAGCTTTTTCAAGGTGACATGTGGACCAGTTTCTAGATCAATTCTCTCATAGGTATCTGGAAGATTGACTTATACAGCTGGAAATGGTCTAGCTTTTTTAGTTTGCTATATCTCTCGATAAAGCTTAGCCTGTACCAAAGCTTTTTCAAGGTGACATTTGGATCAGTTTAAAGATCAATTCTCTCATAGGTATCTGGAAGATTGACTATACAGCTGGAAATGGTCTAGCTTTTCTAGTCTGCTATGTCTCTCGATAAAGCTTTGCATGTACCAAAGCTATTTCAAGGTGACATGTGCACCAGTTTCTAGATCAATTCTCTCATAGGTATCTGGAAGATTGACTATACAGCTGGAAATGGTCTAGCTTTTCTAGTCTGCTATGTCTCTCGATGAAGCTTTGCCTGTTCCAAAGCTTTTTCAAGGTGACATGTGGACCAGTTTCTAGATCAATTCTCTCATAGGTGTCTGGAAGATTGACTCTACAGCTGGAAATGGTCTAGCTTTTCTAGTCTGCTATGTCTCTCGATAAAGCTTTGCATGTACCAAAGCTTTTTCAAGGTGACATGTGGACCAGTTTCTAGATCAATTCTCTCATAGGTATCTGGAAGATTGACTATACAGCTAGAAATGGTCTAGCTTTTCTAGTCTGATATGTCTCTCGATAAAGCTTTGCCTGTACCAAAGCTTTTTCAAGGTGACATGTGGACCAGTTTCTAGATCAATTCTCTCATAGGTATCTGAAAGATTGACTCTACAGCTGGAAATGGTCTAGCTTTTCTAGTCTGCTATGTCTCTCGATAAAGCTTTGCCTGTACCAAAGCTTTTTCAAGGTGACATGTGGACCAGTTTCTAGATCAATTCTCTCATAGGTATCTGGAAGATTGACTCTACAGCTGGAAATGGTCTAGCTTTTCTAGTCTGCTATGTCTCTCGATAAAGCTTTGCCTGTACCAAAGCTTTTTCAAGGTGACATGTGGACCAGTTTCTAGATCAATTCTCTCATAGGTATCTGGAAGATTGACTATACAGCTGGAAATGGTCTAGCTTTTCTAGTCTGCTATGTCTCTCGATAAAGCTTTGCCTGTACCAAAGCTTTTTCAAGGTGACATGTGGACCAGTTTCTAGATCAATTCTCTCATAGGTATCTGGAAGATTGACTCTACAGCTAGAAATGGTCTAGCATTTCTAGTCTGCTATGTCTCTCGATAAAGCTTTGCCTGTACCAAAGCTTTTTCAAGGTGACATGTGGACCAGTTTCTAGATCAATTCTCTCATAGGTATCTGGAAAATTGACTATACAGCTGGAAATGGTCTAGCTTTTTTAGTCTGCTAAATCTCTTGATAAAGCTTTGCCTGTACCAAAGCTTTTTCAAGGTGACATGTGGACCAGTTTCTAGATCAATTCTCTCATAGGTATCTGGAAGATTGACTATACAGCTGGAAATGGTCTAGCTTTTTTAGTTTGCTATATCTCTCGATAAAGCTTTGCCTGTACCAAAGCTTTTTCAAGGTGACATTTGGATCAGTTTAAAGATCAATTCTCTCATAGGTATCTGGAAGATTGACTATACAGCTGGAAATGGTCTAGCTTTTCTAGTCTGCTATGTCTCTCGATAAAGCTTTGCATGTACCAAAGCTATTTCAAGGTGACATGTGGACCAGTTTCTAGATCAATTCTCTCATAGGTATCTAAAAGATTGACTATTCAGCTGGAAATGGTCTAGCTTTTCTAGTCTGCTATGTCTCTCGATAAAGCTTTGCCTGTACCAAAGCTTTTTCAAGGTGACATGTGGACCAGTTTCTAGATCAATTCTCTCATAGGTATCTGGAAGATTGACTATACAGCTGGAAATGGTCTAGCTTTTCTAGTCTGCTATGTCTCGATAAAGCTTTGCCTGTACCAAAGCTTTTTCAAGGTGACATGTGGACCAGTTTCTAGATCAATTCTCTCATAGGTATCTGGAAGATTGACTCTACAGCTAGAAATGGTCTAGCTTTTCTAGTCTGCTAAATCTCTTGATAAAGCTTTGCCTGTACCAAAGCTTTTTCAAGGTGACATGTGGACCAGTTTCTAGATCAATTCTCTCATAGGTATCTGGAAGATTGACTATACAGCTGGAAATGGTCTAGCTTTTTTAGTCTGCTAAATCTCTTGATAAAGCTTTGCCTGTACCAAAGCTTTTTCAAGGTGACATTTGGATCAGTTTAAAGATCAATTCTCTCATAGGTATCTGGAAGATTGACTATACAGCTGGAAATGGTCTAGCTTTTCTAGTCTGCTATGTCTCTCGATAAAGCTTTGCATGTACCAAAGCTATTTCAAGGTGACATGTGGACCAGTTTCTAGATCAATTCTCTCATAGGTATCTAAAAGATTGACTATTCAGCTGGAAATGGTCTAGCTTTTCTAGTCTGCTATGTCTCTCGATAAAGCTTTGCCTGTACCAAAGCTTTTTCAAGGTGACATGTGGACCAGTTTCTAGATCAATTCTCTCATAGGTATCTGGAAGATTGACTATACAGCTGGAAATGGTCTAGCTTTTTAAGTCTGCTATGTCTCTCGATAAAGCTTTGCCTGTACCAAAGCTTTTTCAAGGTGACATGTGGACCAGTTTCTAGATCAATTCTCTCATAGGTATCTGGAAGATTGACTATACAGCTGGAAATGGTCTAGCTTTTTTAGTCTGCTAAATCTCTTGATAAAGCTTTGCCTGTACCAAAGCTTTTTCAAGGTGACATGTGGACCAGTTTTTAGATCAATTCTCTCATAGGTATCTGGAAGATTGACTATACAGCTGGAAATGGTCTAGCTTTTTTAGTCTGCTAAATCTCTTGATAAAGCTTTGCCTGTACCAAAGCTTTTTCAAGGTGACATGTGGACCAGTTTCTAGATCAATTCTCTCATAGGTATCTGGAAGATTGACTATACAGCTGGAAATGGTCTAGCTTTTTTAGTCTGCTAAATCTCTTGATAAAGCTTTGCCTGTACCAAAGCTTTTTCAAGGTGACATGTGGACCAGTTTCTAGATCAATTCTCTCATAGGTATCTGGAAGATTGACTATAGAGCTAGAAATGGTCTAGCTTTTCTAGTCTGCTAAATCTCTCGATAAAGCTTTGCCTGTACCAAAGCTTTTTCAAGGTGACATGTGGACCAGTTTCTAGATCAATTCTCTCATAGGTATCTGGAAGATTGACTATACAGCTGGAAATGGTCTAGCTTTTTAGTCTGCTAAATCTCTTGATAACGCTTTGCCTGTACCAAAGCTTTTTCAAGGTGACATGTGGACCAGTTTCTAGATCAATTCTCTCATAGGTATCTGGAAGATTGACTATACAGCTGGAAATGGTCTAGCTTTTCTAGTCTGCTATGTCTCTCGATAAAGCTTAGCCTGTACCAAAGCTTTTTCAAGGTGACATGTGGACCAGTTTCTAGATCAATTCTCTCATAGGTATCTGGAAGATTGACTATAGAGCTAAAAAATGGTCTAGCTTTTCTAGTCTGCTATGTCTCTCGATAAAGCTTTGCCTGTACCAAAGCTTTTTCAAGGTGACATGTGGACCAGTTTCTAGATCGATTCTCTCATAGGTATCTGGAAGATTGACTATAGAGCTAGAAATGGTCTAGCTCTTCTAGTCTGCTAAATCTCTTGATAAAGCTTTGCCTGTACCAAAGCTTTTTCAAGGTGACATGTGGACCAGTTTCTAGATCAATTCTCTCATAGGTATCTGGAAGATTGACTATACAGCTGGAAATGATCTAGCTTTTCTAGTCTGCTATGTTTCTTGATAAAGCTTTGCCTGTACCAAAGCTTTTTCAAGGTGACATGTGGACCAGTTTCTAGATCAATTCTCTCATAGGTATCTGGAAGATTGACTATACAGCTGGAAATGGTCTAGCTTTTCTAGTCTGCTATGTCTCTCGATAAAGCTTAGCCTCTACCAAAGCTTTTTCAAGGTGACATTTGGACCAGTTTCTAGATCAATTCTCTCATAGGTATCTGGAAGATTGACTATACAGCTAGAAATGGTCTAGCTTTTTAGACTGCTATGTCTCTCGATAAAGCTTTGCCTGTACCAAAGCTTTTTCAAGGTGACATGTGGACCAGTTTCTAGATCAATTCTCTCATAGGTATCTGGAAGATTGACTATACAGCTGGAAATGGTCCAGCTTTTCTAGTCTGCTATATCTCTTGATAAAGCTTTGCCTGTACCAAAGCTTTTTCAAGGTGACATGTGGACCAGTTTCTAGATCAATTCTCTCATAGGTATCTGGAAGATTGACTATAGAGCTAGAAATGGTCTAGCTTTTCTAGTTTGCTAAATCTCTTGATAAAGCTTTGCCTGTACCAAAGCTTTTTCAAGGTGACATGTGGACCAGTTTCTAGATCAATTCTCTCATAGGTATCTGGAAGATTGACTATACAGCTGGAAATGGTCTAGCTTTTCTTGTCTGCTATGTCTCTCGATAAAGCTTTGCCTGTACCAAAGCTTTTTCAAGGTGATATGTGGACCAGTTTCTAGATCAATTCTCTCATAGGTATCTGGAAGATTGACTCTACAGCTGGAAATGGTCTAGCTTTTCTAGTCTGCTATGTCTCTTGATAAAGCTTTGCCTGTACCAAAGCTTTTTCAAGGTGACATGTGGACCAGTTTCTAGATTAATTCTCTCATAGGTATCTGGAAGATTGACTATACAGCTGGAAATGGTCTAGCTTTTCTAGACTACAATATCTCTTAATAAAGCTTTGCCTGTACCAAAGCTTTTTCAAGGTGACATGTGGACCAGTTGCTAGATCAATTCTCTCATAGGTATCTGGAAGATTGACTAGAGAGCTAGAAATGGTCTAGCTTTTTTAGTCTACTATATCTCTCGATAATGCTTTGCCTGTACCAAAGCTTTTTCAAGGTGACATGTGGACCAGTTTCTAGATCAATTCTCTCATAGGTATCTGGAAGATTGACTCTACAGCTGGAAATGGTCTAGCTTTTTTAGTCTGCTATGTCTCTTGATAAAGCTTTGCCTGTACCAAAGCTTTTTCAAGGTGACATTTGGATCAGTTTAAAGATCAATTCTCTCATAGGTATCTGGAAGATTGACTATACAGCTGGAAATGGTCTAGCTTTTCTAGTCTGCTATGTCTCTCGATAAAGCTTTGCATGTACCAAAGCTTTTTCAAGGTGACATGTGGACCAGTTTCTAGATCAATTCTCTCATAGGTATCTAAAAGATTGACTATTCAGCTGGAAATGGTCTAGCTTTTCTAGTCTGCTATGTCTCTCGATAAAGCTTTGCCTGTACCAAAGCTTTTTCAAGGTGACATGTGGACCAGTTTCTAGATCAATTCTCTCATAGGTATCTGGAAGATTGACTATACAGCTGGAAATGGTCTAGCTTTTTTAGTCTGCTAAATCTCTTGATAAAGCTTTGCCTGTACCAAAGCTTTTTCAAGGTGACATGTGGACCAGTTTCTAGATCAATTCTCTCATAGGTATCTGGAAGATTGACTATACAGCTGGAAATGGTCTAGCTTTTCTAGTCTGCTATGTCGCTCGATAAAGCTTAGCCTGTACCAAAGCTTTTTCAAGGTGACATGTGGACCAGTTTCTAGATCAATTCTCTGATAGGTATCTGGAAGATTGACTATAGAGCTAGAAATGGTCTAGCTTTTCTAGTCTGCTATGTCTCTCGATAAAGCTTTGCCTGTACCAAAGCTTTTTCAAGGTGACATGTGGACCAGTTTCTAGATCAATTCTCTCATAGGTATCTGGAAGATTGACTATACAGCTGGAAATGGTCTAGCTTTTTTAGTCTGCTAAATCTCTTGATAAAGCTTTGCCTGTACCAAAGCTTTTTCAAGGTGACATGTGGACTAGTTTTTAGATCAATTCTCTCATAGGTATCTGGAAGATTGACTATACAGCTGGAAATGGTCTAGCTTTTTTAGTCTGCTAAATCTCTTGATAAAGCTTTGCCTGTACCAAAGCTTTTTCAAGGTGACATGTGGACCAGTTTCTAGATCAATTCTCTCATAGGTATCTGGAAGATTGACTATACAGCTGGAAATGGTCTAGCTTTTTTAGTCTGCTAAATCTCTTGATAAAGCTTTGCCTGTACCAAAGCTTTTTCAAGGTGACATGTGGACCAGTTTCTAGATCAATTCTCTGATAGGTATCTGGAAGATTGACTATAGAGCTAGAAATGGTCTAGCTTTTCTAGTCTGCTAAATCTCTCGATAAAGCTTTGCCTGTACCAAAGCTTTTTCAAGGTGACATGTGGACCAGTTTCTAGATCAATTCTCTCATAGGTATCTGGAAGATTGACTATACAGCTGGAAATGGTCTAGCTTTTTTAGTCTGCTAAATCTCTTGATAACGCTTTGCCTGTACCAAAGCTTTTTCAAGGTGACATGTGGACCAGTTTCTAGATCAATTCTCTCATAGGTATCTGGAAGATTGACTATACAGCTGGAAATGGTCTAGCTTTTCTAGTCTGCTATGTCTCTCGATAAAGCTTAGCCTGTACCAAAGCTTTTTCAAGGTGACATGTGGACCAGTTTCTAGATCAATTCTCTCATAGGTATCTGGAAGATTGACTATAGAGCTAGAAATGGTATAGCTTTTCTAGTCTGCTATGTCTCTCGATAAAGCTTTGCCTGTACCAAAGCTTTTTCAAGGTGACATGCGGACCAGTTTCTAGATCGATTCTCTCATAGGTATCTGGAAGATTGACTATAGAGCTAGAAATGGTTTAGGTCTTCTAGTCTGCTAAATCTCTTGATAAAGCTTTGCCTGTACCAAAGCTTTTTCAAGGTGACATGTGGACCAGTTTCTAGATCAATTCTCTCATAGGTATCTGGAAGATTGACTATACAGCTGGAAATGATCTAGCTTTTCTAGTCTGCTATGTTTCTTGATAAAGCTTTGCCTGTACCAAAGCTTTTTCAAGGTGACATGTGGACCAGTTTCTAGATCAATTCTCTCATAGGTATCTGGAAGATTGACTATACAGCTGGAAATGGTCTAGCTTTTCTAGTCTGCTATGTCTCACGATAAAGCTTAGCCTGTACCAAAGCTTTTTCAAGGTGACATTTGGACCAGTTTCTAGATCAATTCTCTCATAGGTATCTGGAAGATTGACTATACAGCTAGAAATGGTCTAGCTTTTTAGACTGCTATGTCTCTCGATAAAGCTTTGCCTGTACCAAAGCTTTTTCAAGGTGACATGTGGACCAGTTTCTAGATCAATTCTCTCATAGGTATCTGGAAGATTGACTATACAGCTGGAAATGGTCCAGCTTTTCTAGTCTGCTATATCTCTTGATAAAGCTTTGCCTGTACCAAAGCTTTTTCAAGGTTACATGTGGACCAGTTTCTAGATCGATTCTCTCATAGGTATCTGGAAGATTGACTATAGAGCTAGAAATGGTCTAGCTTTTCTAGTTTGCTAAATCTCTTGATAAAGCTTTGCCTGTACCAAAGCTTTTTCAAGGTGACATTTGGACCAGTTTCTAGATCAATTCTCTCATAGGTATCTGGAAGATTGACTATACTGCTGGAAATGGTCTAGCTTTTCTTGTCTGCTATGTCTCTCGATAAAGCTTTGCCTGTACCAAAGCATTTTCAAGGTGATATGTGGACCAGTTTCTAGATCAATTCTCTCATAGGTATCTGGAAGATTGACTCTACAGCTGGAAATGGTCTAGCTTTTCTAGTCTGCTATGTCTCTTGATAAAGCTTTGCCTGTACCAAAGCTTTTTCAAGGTGACATGTGGACCAGTTTCTAGATTAATTCTCTCATAGGTATCTGGAAGATTGACTATACAGCTGGAAATGGTCTAGCTTTTCTAGACTACAATATCTCTAAATAAAGCTTTGCCTGTACCAAAGCTTTTTCAAGGTGACATGTGGACCAGTTTCTAGATCAATTCTCTCATAGGTATCTGGAAGATTGACTAGAGAGCTAGAAATGGTCTAGCTTTTTTAGTCTACTATATCTCTCGATAATGCTTTGCCTGTACCAAAGCTTTTTCAAGGTGACATGTGGACCAGTTTCTAGATCAATTCTCTCATAGGTATCTGGAAGATTGACTCTACAGCTGGAAATGGTCTAGCTTTTTTAGTCTGCTATGTCTCTTGATAAAGCTTTGCCTGTACCAAAGCTTTTTCAAGGTGACATTTGGATCAGTTTAAAGATCAATTCTCTCATAGGTATCTGGAAGATTGACTATACAGCTGGAAATGGTCTAGCTTTTCTAGTCTGCTATGTCTCTCGATAAAGCTTTGCATGTACCAAAGCTATTTCAAGGTGACATGTGGACCAGTTTCTAGATCAATTCTCTCATAGGTATCTAAAAGATTGACTATTCAGCTGGAAATGGTCTAGCTTTTCTAGTCTGCTATGTCTCTCGATAAAGCTTTGCCTGTACCAAAGCTTTTTCAAGGTGACATGTGGACCAGTTTCTAGATCAATTCTCTCATAGGTATCTGGAAGATTGACTATACAGCTGGAAATGGTCTAGCTTTTTTAGTCTGCTATGTCTCTCGATAAAGCTTTGCCTGTACCAAAGCTTTTTCAAGGTGACATGTGGACCAGTTTCTAGATCAATTCTCTCATAGGTATCTGGAAGATTGACTATACAGCTGGAAATGGTCTAGCTTTTTTAGTCTGTTAAATCTCTTGATAAAGCTTTGCCTTTACCAAAGCTTTTTCAAGGTGACATGTGGACCAGTTTCTAGATCAATTCTCTCATAGGTATCTGGAAGATTGACTATACAGCTGGAAATGGTCTAGCTTTTTTAGTCTGCTAAATCTCTTGATAAAGCTTTGCCTGTACCAAAGCTTTTTCAAGGTGACATGTGGACCAGTTTCTAGATCAATTCTCTCATAGGTATCTGGAAGATTGACTATACAGCTGGAAATGGTCTAGCTTTTCTAGTCTGCTATGTCGCTCGATAAAGCTTAGCCTGTACCAAAGCTTTTTCAAGGTGACATGTGGACCAGTTTCTAGATCAATTCTCTGATAGGTATCTGGAAGATTGACTATAGAGCTAGAAATGGTCTAGCTTTTCTAGTCTGCTATGTCTCTCGATAAAGCTTTGCCTGTACCAAAGCTTTTTCAAGGTGACATGTGGACCAGTTTCTAGATCAATTCTCTCATAGGTATCTGGAAGATTGACTATACAGCTGGAAATGGTCTAGCTTTTTTAGTCTGCTAAATCTCTTGATAAAGCTTTGCCTGTACCAAAGCTTTTTCAAGGTGACATGTGGACCAGTTTCTAGATCAATTCTCTGATAGGTATCTGGAAGATTGACTATAGAGCTAGAAATGGTCTAGCTTTTTTAGTCTGCTATGTCTCTCGATAAAGCTTTGCCTGTACCAAAGCTTTTTCAAGGTGACATGTGGACCAGTTTCTAGATCAATTCTCTCATAGGTATCTGGAAGATTGACTATACAGCTGGAAATGGTCTAGCTTTTCTAGACTACAATATCTCTTAATAAAGCTTTGCCTGTACCAAAGCTTTTTCAAGGTGATATGTGGACCAGTTTCTAGATCAATTTTCTCATAGGTATCTGGAAGATTGACTCTACAGCTGGAAATGGTCTAGCTTTTCTAGTCTGCTATGTCTCTTGATAAAGCTTTGCCTGTACCAAAGCTTTTTCAAGGTGACATGTGGACCAGTTTCTAGATCAATTCTCTCATAGGTATCTGGAAGATTGACTAGAGAGCTAGAAATGGTCTAGCTTTTTTAGTCTGCTATATCTCTCGATAAAGCTTTGCCTGTACCAAAGCTCTTTCAAGGTGACATGTGGACCAGTTTCTAGATCAATTCTCTCATAGGTATCTGGAAGATTGACTATAGAGCTAGAAATGGTCTAGCTTTTCTAGTCTGCTATGTCTCTCGATAAAGCTTTGCCTGTACCAAAGCTTTTTCAAGGTGACATGTGGACCAGTTTCTAGATCAATTCTCTGATAGGTATCTGGAAGATTGACTATACAGCTGGAAATGATCTAGCATTTCTAGTCTGCTATATCTCTTAATAAAGCTTTGCCTGTACCAAAGCTTTTTCAAGGTGACATGTGGACCAGTTTCTAGATCAATTCTCTAATAGGTATCTGGAAGATTGACTATACAGCTGGAAATGGTCTAGCTTTTTTAGTCTGCTATGTCTCTCGATAAAGCTTTGCCTGTACCAAAGCTTTTTCAAGGTGACATGTGGACCAGTTTCTAGATCAATTCTCTCATAGGTATCTGGAAGATTGACTATACAGCTGGAAATGGTCTAACTTTTCTAGTATGCTATATCTCTTAATAAAGCTTTGCCTGTACCAAAGATTTTTCAAGGTGACTTGTGGACCACTTTCTAGATTAATTCTCTCATAGGTATCTGGAAGATTGACTCTAGAGCTAGAAATGGTCTAGCTTTTTTAGTCTGCTATATCTCTCGATAAAGCTTTGCCTGTACCAAAGCTTTTTCAAGGTGATATGTGGACCAGTTTCTAGATCAATTCTCTCATAGGTATCTGGAAGATTGACTATAGAGCTAGAAATGGTCTAGCTTTTCTAGTCTGCTATGTCTCTCGATAAAGCTTTGCCTGTACCAAAGCTTTTTCAAGGTGACATGTGGACCAGTTTCTAGATCAATTCTCTCATAGGTATCTGGAAGATTGACTATACAGCTGGAAATGATCTAGCATTTCTAGTCTGCTATATCTCTTAATAAAGCTTTGCCTGTACCAAAGCTTTTTCAAGGTGACATGTGGACCAGTTTCTAGATCAATTCTCTAATAGGTATCTGGAAGATTGACTATACAGCTGGAAATGGTCTAGCTTTTTTAGTCTGCTATGTCTCTCGATAAAGCTTTGCCTGTACCAAAGCTTTTTCAAGGTGACATGTGGACCAGTTTCTAGATCAATTCTCTCATAGGTATCTGGAAGATTGACTCTACAGCTGGAAATGGTCTAGCTTTTCTAGTCTGCTATGTCTCTTGATAAAGCTTTGCCTGTACCAAAGCTTTTTCAAGGTGACATGTGGACCAGTTTCTAGATCAATTCTCTCATAGGTATCTGGAAGATTGACTAGAGAGCTAGAAATGGTCTAGCTTTTTTAGTCTACTATATCTCTCGATAATGCTTTGCTTGTACCAAAGCTTTTTCAAGGTGACATGTGGACCAGTTTCTAGATCAATTCTCTTATAGGTATCTGGAAGATTGACTCTACAGCTGGAAATGGTCTAGCTTTTCTAGTCTGCTATGTCTCTCGATAAAGCTTTGCCTGTACCAAAGCTTTTTCAAGGTGATTTGTGGACCAGTTTTTAGATCAATTCTCTCATAGGTATCTGAAAGATTGACTATACAGCTGGAAATGGTCTAGCTTTTTTAGTCTGCTATATCTCTCGATAAAGCTTTGCCTGTACCAAAGCTTTTTCAAGGTGACATGTGGACCAGTTTCTAGATCAATTCTCTCATAGGTATCTGGAAGATTGACTATACAGCTGGAAATGGTCTAGCTTTTTTAGTCTGCTATGTGTCTCGATAAAGCTTTTCCTATACCAAAGCTTTTTCAAGGTGACATGTGGACCAGTTTCTAGATCAATTCTCTCATAGGTATCTGGAAGATTGACTATAGAGCTAGAAATGGTCTAGCTTTTTTAGTCTGCTAAATCTCTTGATAAAGCTTTGCCTGTACCAAAGCTTTTTCAAGGTGACATGTGGACCAGTTTCTAGATCAATTCTCTCATAGGTATCTGGAAGATTGACTATACAGCTGGAAATGATCTAGCATTTCTAGTCTGCTATATCTCTTAATAAAGCTTTGCCTGTACCAAAGCTTTTTCAAGGTGACATGTGGACCAGTTTCTAGATCAATTCTCTAATAGGTATCTGGAAGATTGACTATACAGCTGGAAATGGTCTAGCTTTTTTAGTCTGCTATGTCTCTCGATAAAGCTTTGCCTGTACCAAAGCTTTTTCAAGGTGACATGTGGACCAGTTTCTAGATCAATTCTCTCATAGGTATCTGGAAGATTGACTCTACAGCTGGAAATGGTCTAGCTTTTCTAGTCTGCTATGTCTCTTGATAAAGCTTTGCCTGTACCAAAGCTTTTTCAAGGTGACATGTGGACCAGTTTCTAGATCAATTCTCTCATAGGTATCTGGAAGATTGACTAGAGAGCTAGAAATGGTCTAGCTTTTTTAGTCTACTATATCTCTCGATAATGCTTTGCTTGTACCAAAGCTTTTTCAAGGTGACATGTGGACCAGTTTCTAGATCAATTCTCTCATAGGTATCTGGAAGATTGACTCTACAGCTGGAAATGGTCTAGCTTTTCTAGTCTGCTATGTCTCTTGATAAAGCTTTGCCTGTACCAAAGCTTTTTCAAGGTGACATGTGGACCAGTTTCTAGATCAATTCTCTCATAGGTATCTGGAAGATTGACTATAGAGCTAGAAATGGTCTAGCTTTTTTAGTCTGCTATATCTCTCGATAAAGCTTTGCCTGTACCAAAGCTTTTTCAAGGTGACATGTGGACCAGTTTCTAGATCAATTCTCTCATAGGTATCTGGAAGATTGACTATAGAGCTAGAAATGGTCTAGCTTTTCTAGTCTGCTATGTCTCTCGATAAAGCTTTGCCTGTACCAAAGCTTTTTCAAGGTGACATGTGGACCAGTTTCTAGATCAATTCTCTCATAGGTATCTGGAAGATTGACTATACAGCTGGAAATGATCTAGCATTTCTAGTCTGCTATATCTCTTAATAAAGCTTTGCCTGTACCAAAGCTTTTTCAAAGTGACATGTGGACCAGTTTCTAGATCAATTCTCTAATAGGTATCTGGAAGATTGACTATACAGCTGGAAATGGTCTAGCTTTTTTAGTCTGCTATGTCTCTCGATAAAGCTTTGCCTGTACCAAAGCTTTTTCAAGGTGACATATGGACCAGTTTCTAGATCAATTCTCTCATAGGTATCTGGAAGATTGACTCTACAGCTGGAAATGGTCTAGCTTTTCTAGTCTGCTATGTCTCTTGATAGAGCTTTGCCTGTACCAAAGCTTTTTCAAGGTGACATGTGGACCAGTTTCTAGATTAATTCTCTCATAGGTATCTGGAAGATTGACTATACAGCTGGAAATGATCTAGCATCTCTAGTCTGCTATATCTCTTAATAAAGCTTTGCCTGTACCAAAGCTTTTTCAAGGTGACATGTGGACCAGTTTCTAGATCAATTCTCTAATAGGTATCTGGAAGATTGACTATACAGCTGGAAATGGTCTAGCTTTTTTAGTCTGCTATGTCTCTCGATAAAGCTTTGCCTGTACCAAAGCTTTTTCAAGGTGACATGTGGACCAGTTTCTAGATCAATTCTCTAATAGGTATCTGGAAGATTGACTATACAGCTGGAAATGGTCTAGCTTTTCTAGTCTGCTATGTCTCTCGATAAAGCTTTGCCTGTACCAAAGCTTTTTCAAGGTGACATGTGGACCAGTTTCTAGATCAATTCTCTCATAGGTATCTGGAAGATTGACTATACAGCTGGAAATGGTCTAGCTTTTCTAGTCTGCTATGTCTCTCGATAAAGCTTTGCCTGTACCAAAGCTTTTTCAAGGTGACATGTGGACCAGTTTCTAGATCAATTCTCTCATAGGTATCTGGAAGATTGACTATACAGCTGGAAATGGTCTAGCTTTTCTAGTCTGCTATGTCTCTTGATAAAGCTTTGCCTGTACCAAAGCTTTTTCAAGGTGACATTTGGACCAGTTTCTAGATCAATTCTCTCATAGGTATCTGGAAGATTGACTATAGAGCTAGAAATGGTCTAGCTTTTCTAGTCTGCTATATCTCTCGATAAAGCTTTGCCTGTACCAAAGCTTTTTCAAGGTGACATGTGGACCAGTTTCTAGATCAATTCTCTCATAGGTATCTGGAAGATTGACTATACAGCTGGAAATGGTCTAGCTTTTTTAGTCTGCTATGTCTCTCGATAAAGCTTTGCCTGTACCAAAGCTTTTTCAAGGTGACATGTGGACCAGTTTCTAGATCAATTCTCTCATAGGTATCTGGAAGATTGACTATACAGCTTGAAATGGTCTAGCTTTTTTAGTCTGCTATGTCTCTCGATAAAGCTTTGCCTGTACCAAAGCTTTTTCAAGGTGACATGTGGACCAGTTTCTAGATCAATTCTCTCATAGGTATCTGGAAGTTGACTATTCAGATGGAAAGGGTCTAGCTTTTCTAGTCTGCTATGTCTCTCGATAAAGCTTTGCCTGTACCAAAGCTTTTTCAAGGTGACATGTGGACCAGTTTCTAGATCAATTCTCTCATAGGTATCTGGAAGATTGACTATACAGCTGGAAATGGTCTAGCTTTTTTAGTATGCTATGTCTCTCAATAAAGCTTTGCCTGTACCAAAGCTTTTTCAAGGTAACATGTGGACCAGTTTCTAGATCAATTCTCTCATAGGTATCTGGAAGATTGACTATACAGCTGGAAATGGTCTAGCTTTTCTAGTCTGCTATGTCTCTCGATAAAGCTTTGCCTGTACCAAAGCTTTTTCAAGGTGACATGTGGACCAGTTTCTAGATCAATTCTCTCATAGGTATCTGGAAGATTGACTATACAGCTGGAAATGGTCTAGCTTTTCTAGTATGCTATATCTCTTAATAAAGCTTTGCCTGTACCAAAGCTTTTTCAAGGTGACTTGTGGACCACTTTCTAGATTAATTCTCTCATAGGTATCTGGAAGATTGACTCTAGAGCTAGAAATGGTCTAGCTTTTCTAGTCTGCTATATCTCTCGATAAAGCTTTGCCTGTACCAAAGCTTTTTCAAGGTGACATGTGGACCAGTTTCTAGATCAATTCTCTCATAGGTATCTGGAAGATTGACTATACAGCTGGAAATGGTCTAGCTTTTTTAGTCTGCTAAGTCTCTCGATAAAGCTTTGCCTGTACCAAAGCTTTTTCAAGGTGACATGTGGACCAGTTTCTAGATCAATTCTCTCATAGGTATCTGGAAGATTGACTATACAGCTGGAAATGGTCTAGCTTTTCTAGTTTGCTATATCTCTTGATAAAGCTTTGCCTGTACCAAAACTTTTTCAAGGTTACATGTGGACCAGTTTCTAGATCAATTCTCTCATAGGTATCTGGGAGATTGACTATACAGCTGGAAATGGTCTAGCTTTTTTAGTTTGCTATGTCTCTCGATAAAGCTTTGCCTATACCAAAGCTTTTTCAAGGTGACATGTGGACCAGTTTCTAGATCAATTCTCTCATAGGTATCTGGAAGATTGACTATACAGCTGGAAATGGTCTAGCTTTTTTAGTCTGCTATGTCTCTCGATAAAGCTTTGCCTGTACCAAAGCTTTTTCAAGGTGACATGTGGACCAGTTTCTAGATCAATTCTCTCATAGGTATCTGGAAGATTGACTCTACAGCTGGAAATGGTCTAGCTTTTCTAGTCTGCTATGTCTCTCGATAAAGCTTTGCCTGTACAAAAGCTTTTTCAAGTTGACATGTGAACCAGTTTCTAGATCAATTCTCTCATAGGTATCTGGAAGATTGACTATAGAGCTAGAAATGGTCTAGCTTTTCTAGTCTGCTATGTCTCTCGATAAAGCTTTGCCTGTACCAAAGCTTTTTCATGGTGACATGTGGACCAGTTTCTAGATCAATTCTCTCATAGGTATCTGGAAGATTGACTCTACAGCTGGAAATGGTCTAGCTTTTCTAGTCTGCTATGTCTCTCGATAAAGCTTAGCCTGTACCAAAGCTTTTTCAAGGTGACATGTGGACCAGTTTCTAGATCAATTCTCTCATAGGTATCTGGAAGATTGACTATACAGCTGGAAATGGTCTAGCTTTTCTAGTCTACTATATCTCTTGATAAAGCTTTGCCTGTACCAAAGCTTTTTCAAGGTGACATGTGGACCAGTTTCTAGATCAATTCTCTCATAGGTATCTGGAAGATTGACTCTACAGCTGGAAATGGTCTAGCTTTTCTAGTCTGCTATGTCTCTCGATAAAGCTTTGCCTATACCAAAGCTTTTTCAAGGTGACATGTGGACCAGTTTCTAGATCAATTCTCTCATAGGTATCTGGAAGATTGACTATACAGCTGGAAATGATTTAGCTTTTCTAGTCTGCTAAATATATTGATAAAGCTTTGCCTGTACCAAAGCTTTTTCAAGGTGACATGTGGACCAGTTTCTAGATCAATTCTCTCATAGGTATCTGGAAGATTGACTATACAGCTGGAAATGGTCTAGCTTTTCTAGTCTGCTATGTCTCTCCATAAAGCTTAGCCTGTACCAAAGCTTTTTCAATGTGACATTTGGACCAGTTTCTAGATCAATTCTCTCATAGGTATCTGGAAGATTGACTATACAGCTGGAAATGGTCTAGCTTTACTTGTCTGCTATGTCTCTCGATAAAGCTTTGCCTGTACCAAAGCTTTTTCAAGGTGACATGTGGACCAGTTTCTAGATCAATTCTCTCATAGGTATCTGGAAGATTGACTATACAGCTAGAAATGGTCTAGCTTTTCTAGTCTGCTATATCTCTTGATAAAGCTTTGCCTGTACCAAAGCTTTTTCAAGGTGACATGTGGACAAGTTTCTAGATCAATTCTCTCATAGGTATCTGGAAGATTGACTATACAGCTGGAAATGGTCTAGCTTTTCTAGTCTGCTATGTCTCTCGATAAAGCTTAGCCTGTACCAAAGCTTTTTCAAAAATGACATTTGGACCAGTTTCTAGATCAATTCTCTCATAGGTATCTGGAAGATTGACTATACAGCTGGAAATGGTCTAGCTTTTTTAGTCTGCTATGTCTCTTGATAAAGCTTTGCCTGTACCAAAGCTTTTTCAAGGTGACATGTGGACCAGTTTCTAGATCAATTCTCTCATAGGTATCTGGAAGATTGACTATACAGCTGGAAATGGTCTAGCATTTCTAGTCTGCTATATCTTTTGATAAAGCTTTGCCTGTACCAAAGCTTTTTCAAGGTGATATGTGGACCAGTTTCTAGATCAATTCTCTCATAGGTATCTAGAAGATTGACTATACAGCTGGAAATGGTCTAGCTTTTCTAGTCTGCTATGTCTCTCGATAAAGCTTAGCCTGTACCAAAGCTTTTTCAATGTGACATTTGGACCAGTTTCTAGATCAATTCTCTCATAGGTATCTGGAAGATTGACTATACAGCTGGAAATGGTCTAGCTTTTTTAGTCTGCTATGTCTCTCGATAAAGCTTTGCCTGTACCAAAGCTTTTTCAAGGTGACATGTGGACCAGTTTCTAGATCAATTCTCTCATATGTATCTGGAAGATTGACTATAGAGCTGGAAATGGTCTAACTTTTCTAGTCTGCTATGTCTCTCGATAAAGCTTTGCCTGTACCAAAGCTTTTTCAAGGTAACATGTGGACCAGTTTCTAGATCGATTCTCTCATAGGTATCTGGAAGATTGACTGTACAGCTGGAAATGGTCTAGCATTTCTTGTCTGCTATATCTCTTGATAAAGCTTTGCCTGTACTAAAGCTTTTTCAAGGTGACATGTGGACCAGTTTCTAGATCGATTCTCTCCTAGGTATCTGGAAGATTGACTATACAGCTGGAAATGGTCTAGCTTTTCTAGTCTGCTATGTCTCTCGATAAAGCTTTGCCTGTACCAAAGCTTTTTCAAGGTGACATTTGGACCAGTTTCTAGATCAATTCTCTCATAGGTATCTGGAAGATTGACTATGGAGCTAGAAATGGTCTAGCTTTTCTAGTCTGCTATATCTCTCGATAAAGCTTTGCCTGTACCAAAGCTTTTTCAAGGTGACATGTGGACCAGTTTCTAGATCAATTCTCTCATAGGTATCTGGAAGATTGACTATACAGCTGGAAATGGTCTAGCTTTTTTAGTCTGCTATGTCTCTCGATAAAGCTTTGCCTGTACCAAAGCTTTTTCAAGGTGACATGTGGACCAGTTTCTAGATCAATTCTCTCATAGGTATCTGGAAGATTGACTATACAGCTTGAAATGGTCTAGCTTTTTTAGTCTGCTATGTCTCTCGATAAAGCTTTGCCTGTACCAAAGCTTTTTCAAGGTGACATGTGGACCAGTTTCTAGATCAATTCTCTCATAGGTATCTGGAAGTTGACTATTCAGATGGAAAGGGTCTAGCTTTTCTAGTCTGCTATGTCTCTCGATAAAGCTTTGCCTGTACCAAAGCTTTTTCAAGGTGACATGTGGACCAGTTTCTAGATCAATTCTCTCATAGGTATCTGGAAGATTGACTATACAGCTGGAAATGGTCTAGCTTTTTTAGTATGCTATGTCTCTCAATAAAGCTTTGCCTGTACCAAAGCTTTTTCAAGGTAACATGTGGACCAGTTTCTAGATCAATTCTCTCATAGGTATCTAAAAGATTGACTATTCAGCTGGAAATGGTCTAGCTTTTTTAGTCTGCTATGTCTCTCGATGAAGCTTTGCCTGTTCCAAAGCTTTTTCAAGGTGACATGTGGACCAGTTTCTAGATCAATTCTCTCATAGGTATCTGGAAGATTGACTCTACAGCTGGAAATGGTCTAGCTTTTCTAGTCTGCTATGTCTCTCGATAAAGCTTTGCCTGTACAAAAGCTTTTTCAAGGTGACATGTGGACCAGTTTCTAGATCAATTCTCTCATAGGTATCTGGAAGATTGACTATAGAGCTAGAAGTGGTATAGCTTTTCTAGTCTGCTATGTCTCTCGATAAAGCTTTGCCTGTACCAAAGCTTTTTCAAGGTGACATGTGGACCAGTTTCTAGATCAATTCTCTCATAGGTATCTGGAAGATTGACTCTACAGCTGGAAATTGTCTAGCTTTTCTAGTCTGCTATGTCTCTCGATAAAGCTTTGCCTCTACCAAAGCTTTTTCAAGGTGACATGTGGACCAGTTTCTAGATCAATTCTCTCATAGGTATCTGGAGAATTGACTATACAGCTGGAAATGGTCTAGCTTTTCTTGTCTGCTATGTCTCTCAATAAAGCTTTGCCTGTACCAAAGCTTTTTCAAGGTGACATGCGGACCAGTTTCTAGATCAATTCTCTCATAGGTATCTGGAAGATTGACTATACAGCTGGAAATGGTCTAGCTTTTCTAGTCTGCTATGTCTCTCGATAAAGCTTTGCCTGTACCAAAGCTTTTTCAAGGTGACATGTGGACCAGTTTCTAGATCAATTCTCTCATAGGTATCTGGAAGATTGACTATAGAGCTAGAAATGGTCTAGCTTTTCAAGTCTGCTATGTCTCTCGATAAAGCTTTGCCTGAACCAAAGCTTTTTCAAAGTGACATGTGGACCAGTTTCTAGATCAATTCTCTCATATGTATCTGGAAGATTGACTATACAGCTGGAAATGGTCTAGCTTTTCTAGTCTGCTAAATCTCTTGATAAAGCTTTGCCTGTACCAAAGCTTTTTCAAGGTGACGTGTGGACCAGTTTCTAGATCAATTCTCTCATAGGTATCTGGAAGATTGACTATACAGCTGGAAATGGTCTAGCTTTTCTAGTCTGCTATATCTCTTGATAAAGCTTTGCCTGTACCAAAGCTTTTTCATGGTGATATGTGGACCAGTTTTTTAGATCAATTCTCTCATAGGTATCTGGAAGATTGACTATACAGCTGGAAATGGTCTAGTTTTTCTAGTCTGCTATGTCTCTTGATAAAGCTTAGCCTGTACCAAAGCTTTTTCAATGTGACATTTGGACCAGTTTCTAGATTAATTTTCTCATAGGTATCTGGAAGATTGACTATACAGCTGGAAATGGTCTAGCTTTTCTAGTCTGCTATGTCTCTCGATAAAGCTTTGCCTGTACCAAAGCTTTTTCAAGGTGACATGTGGACCAGTTTCTAGATCAATTCTCTCATAGGTGTCTGGAAGAATGACTATAGAGCTAGAAATGGTCAAGCTTTTCTAGTCTGCTATGTCTCTCGATAAAGCTTTGCCTGTACCAAAGCTTTTTCAAGGTGACATGTGGACCAGTTTCTAGATCAATTCTCTCATAGGTATCTGGAAGATTGACTATAGAGCTGGAAATGGTCTAGCTTTTTTAGTCTGCTATGTCTCTCGATAAAGCTTTGCCTGTACCAAAGCTTTTTCAAGGTGACATGTGGACCAGTTTTTAGATCAATTCTCTCATAGGTATTTGGAAGATTGACTATAGACCTAGAAATGGTCTAGCTTTTCTAGTCTGCTATGTCTCTCGATAAAGCTTTGCCTGTACCAAAGCTTTTTCAAGGTGACATGTGGACCAGTTTCTATATCGATTCTCTCATAGGTATCTGGAAGATTGACTATAGAGCTAGAAATGGTCTAGCTTTTCTAGTCTGCTATATCTCTCGATAAAGCTTTGCCTGTACCAAAGCTTTTTCAAGGTGACATGTGGACCAGTTTCTAGATCAATTCTCTCATAGGTATCTGGAAGATTGACTATACAGCTGGAAATGGTCTAGCTTTTTTAGTCTGCTATGTCTCTCGATAAAGCTTTGCCTGTACCAAAGCTTTTTCAAGGTGACATGTGGACCAGTTTCTAGATCAATTCTCTCATAGGTATCTGGAAGACTGACTATACAGCTGGAAATGGTCTAGCTTTTTTAGTCTGCTATATTTCTCGATAAAGCTTTGCCTGTACCAAAGCTTTTTCAAGGTGACATTTGGACCAGTTTCTAGATCAATTCTCTCATAGGTATCTGGAAGATTGACTATACAGCTGGAAATGGTCTAGCTTTTCTAGTGTGCTATATCTCTCGATAAAGCTTTGCCTGTACCAAAGCTTTTTCAAGGTGACATGTGGACCAGTTTCTAGATCAATTCTCTCATAGGTATCTGGAAGATTGACTATACAGCTGGAAATGGTCTAGCTTTTTTAGTCTGCTATGTCTCTCGATAAAGCTTTGCCTGTACCAAAGCTTTTTCAAGGTGATATGTGGACCAGTTTCTAGATCAATTCTCTCATAGGTATCTGGAAGATTGACTATACAGCTGGAAATGGTCTAGCTTTTCTAGTTTGCTATATCTCTTGATAAAGCTTTGCCTGTACCAAAACTTTTTCAAGGTTACATGTGGACCAGTTTCTAGATCAATTCTCTCATAGGTATCTGGGAGATTGACTATACAGCTGGAAATGGTCTAGCTTTTTTAGTTTGCTATGTCTCTCGATAAAGCTTTGCCTATACCAAAGCTTTTTCAAGGTGACATGTGGACCAGTTTCTAGATCAATTCTCTCATAGGTATCTGGAAGATTGACTATACAGCTGGAAATGGTCTAGCTTTTTTAGTCTGCTATGTCTCTCGATAAAGCTTTGCCTGTACCAAAGCTTTTTCAAGGTGACATGTGGACCAGTTTCTAGATCAATTCTCTCATAGGTATCTGGAAGATTGACTCTACAGCTGGAAATGGTCTAGCTTTTCTAGTCTGCTATGTCTCTCGATAAAGCTTTGCCTGTACAAAAGCTTTTTCAAGGTGACATGTGGACCAGTTTCTAGATCAATTCTCTCATAGGTATCTGGAAGATTGACTATAGAGCTAGAAATGGTCTAGCTTTTCTAGTCTGCTATGTCTCTCGATAAAGCTTTGCCTGTACCAAAGCTTTTTCAAGGTGACATGTGGACCAGTTTCTAGATCAATTCTCTCATAGGTATCTGGAAGATTGACTCTACAGCTGGAAATGGTCTAGCTTTTCTAGTCTGCTATGTCTCTCGATAAAGCTTAGCCTGTACCAAAGCTTTTTCAAGGTGACATGTGGACCAGTTTCTAGATCAATTCTCTCATAGGTATCTGGAAGATTGACTATACAGCTGGAAATGGTCTAGCTTTTCTAGTCTACTATATCTCTTGATAAAGCTTTGCCTGTACCAAAGCTTTTTCAAGGTGACACGTGGACCAGTTTCTAGATCAATTCTCTCATAGGTATCTGGAAGATTGACTCTACAGCTGGAAATGGTCTAGCTTTTCTAGTCTGCTATGTCTCTCGATAAAGCTTTGCCTATACCAAAGCTTTTTCAAGGTGACATGTGGACCAGTTTCTAGATCAATTCTCTCATAGGTATCTGGAAGATTGACTATACAGCTAGAAATGATCTAGCTTTTCTAGTCTGCTAAATATCTTGATAAAGCTTTGCTTGTACCAAAGCTTTTTCAAGTTGACATGTGGACCAGTTTCTAGATCAATTCTCTCATAGGTATCTGGAAGATTGACTATACAGCTGGAAATGGTCTAGCTTTTTTAGTCTGCTATGTCTCTCGATAAAGCTTTGCCTGTACCAAAGCTTTTTCAAGGTGACATGTGGACCAGTTTTTAGATCAATTCTCTCATAGGTATTTGGAAGATTGACTATAGACCTAGAAATGGTCTAGCTTTTCTAGTCTGCTATGTCTCTCGATAAAGCTTTGCCTGTACCAAAGCTTTTTCAAGGTGACATGTGGACCAGTTTCTATATCGATTCTCTCATAGGTATCTGGAAGATTGACTATACAGCTGGAAATGGTCTAGCTTTTCTAGTCTGCTATGGGTCTTGATAAAGCTTTGCCTGTACCAAAGCTTTTTCAAGGTGACATGTGGACCAGTTTCTAGATCAATTCTCTCATAGGTATCTGGAAGATTGACTATACAGCTGGAAATGGTCTAGCTTTTCTAGTCTGCTATGTCTCTTGATAAAGCTTTGCCTGTACCAAAGCTTTTTCAAGGTGACATGTGGACCAGTTTCTAGATCAATTCTCTCATAGGTATCTGGAAGATTGAATATACAGCTGGAAATGGTCTAGCTTTTTTTAGTCTGCTATGTCTCTCGATAAAGCTTTGCCTATACCAAAGCTTTTTCAAGGTGACATGTGGGCCAGTTTCTAGATCAATTCTCTCATAGGTATCTGGAAGATTGACTATACAGCTGGAAATAGTCTAGCTTTTTTAGTCTGCTATATCTCTTGATAAAGCTTTGCCTGTACCAAAGCTTTTTCAAGGTGACATGTGGACCAGTTTCTAGATCAATTCTCTCATAGGTATCTGGAAGATTGACTCTACAGCTGGAAATGGTCTAGCTTGTTTAGTCTGCTATGTCTCTCGATAAAGCTTTGCCTATACCAAAGCTTTTTCAAGGTGACATGTGGACCAGTTTCTAGATAAATTCTCTCATAGGTATCTGGAAGATTGACTCTACAGCTGGAAATGGTCTAGCTTTTTTAGTCTGCTATGTCTCTCGATAAAGCTTTGCCTTTACCAAAGCTTTTTCAAGGTGACATGTGGACCAGTTTCTAGATCAATTCTCTCATAGGTATCAAAAAGATTGACTATTCAGCTGGAAATGGTCTAGCTTTTCTAGTCTGCTATGTCTCTCGATAAAGCTTTGCCTGTACCAAAGCTTTTTCAAGGTGACATGTGGACCAGTTTCTAGATCAATTCTCTCATAGGTATCTGGAAGATTGACTCTACAGCTGGAAATAGTCTAGCATTTCTAGTTTGCTATATCTCTTAATAAAGCTTTGCCTGTACCAAAGCTTTTTCAAGGTGACATGTGGACCAGTTTCTAGATCAATTCTCTAATAGGTATCTGGAAGATTGACTATACAGCTGGAAATGGTCTAGCTTTTTTAGTCTGCTATGTCTCTTGATAAAGCTTTGCCTGTACCAAAGCTTTTTCAAGGTGACATGTGGACTAGTTTCTAGATCAATTCTCTCATAGGTATCTGGAAGATTGACTATACAGCTTGAAATGGTCTAGCTTTTCTAGTCTGCTATATCTCTTAATACAGCTTTGCCTGTACCAAAGCTTTTTCAAGGTGACTTGTGGATCAGTTTCTAGATTAATTCTCTCATAGGTATCTGGAAGATTGACTATAGAGCTAGAAATGGTCTAGCTTTTCTAGTCTGCTATATCTCTCGATAAAGCTTTGCCTGTACCAAAGCTTTTTCAAGGTGACATGTGGACCAGTTTCTAGATCAATTCTCTCATAGGTATCTGGAAGATTGACTATACAGCTGGAAATGGTCTAGCTTTTTTAGTCTGCTATGTCTCTCGATAAAGCTTTGCCTGTACCAAAGCTTTTTCAAGGTGACATGTGGACCAGTTTCTAGATCAATTCTCTCATAGGTATCTGGAAGATTGACTATACAGCTGGAAATGGTCTAGCTTTTTTAGTCTGCTATGTGTCTCGATAAAGCTTTGCCTGTACCAAAGCTTTTTCAAGGTGACATGTTGACCAGTTTCTAGATCAATTCTCTCATAGGTATCTGGAAGATTGACTATACAGCTGGAAATGGTCTAGCTTTTTTAGTCTATGTCTCTCGATAAAGCTTTGCCTGTACCAAAGCTTTTTCAAGGTGACATGTAGACCAGTTTCTAGATCAATTCTCTCATAGGTATCTGGAAGACTGACTATACAGCTGGAAATGGTCTAGCTTTTTTAGTCTGCTATGTCTCTCGATAAAGCTTTGCCTGTACCAAAGCTTTTTCAAGGTGACATTTGGACCAGTTTCTAGATCAATTCTCTCATAGGTATCTGGAAGATTGACTATACAGCTGGAAATGGTCTAGCTTTTTTAGTCTGCTATATCTCTCGATAAAGCTTTGCCTGTACCAACGCTTTTTCAAGGTGACATTTGGACCAGTTTAAAGATCAATTCTCTCATAGGTATCTGGAAGATTGACTATAATGCTGGAAATGGTCTAGCTTTTCTTGTCTGCTATGTCTCTCGATAAAGCTTTGCCTGTACCAAAGCTTTTTCAAGGTGACATGTGGACCAGTTTCTAGATCAATTCTCTCATAGGTATCTGGAAGATTGACTATAGAGCTAGAAATGGTCTAGCTTTTTTAGTCTGCTATGTCTCTCGATAAAGCTTTGCCTGTACCAAAGCTTTTTCAAGGTGACATGTGGACCAGTTTCTAGATCAATTCTCTCATAGGTATCTGGAAGATTGACTATACAGCTGGAAATGGTCTAGCTTTTCTAGTCTGCTATATCTCTTGATAAAGCTTTGCCTGTACCAAAGCTTTTTCAAGGTGACATGTGGACCAGTTTCTAGATCAATTCTCTCATAGGTATCTGGAAGATTGACTATACAGCTGGAAATGGTCTAGCTTTTCTAGTATGCTATGTCTCTTGATAAAGCTTTGCCTGTACCAAAGCTTTTTCAAGGTGACATGTGGACCAGTTTCTAGATCAATTCTCTCATAGGTATCTGGAAGATTGACTATACAGCTGGAAATGGTCTAGCTTTTCTAGTCTGCTATATCTCATGATAAAGCTTTTCCTGTACCAAAACTTTTTCAAGGTGACGTGTTGACCAGTTTCTAGATCAATTCTCTCATAGGTATCTGGAAGATTGACTATACAGCTGGAAATGGTCTAGCTTTTTTAGTTTGCTATGTCTCTCGATAAAGCTTTGCCTGTAACAAAGCTTTTTCAAGGTGACATGTGGACCAGTTTCTAGATCAATTCTCTCATTGGTATCTGGAAGATTGACTATACAGCTGGAAATGGTCTAGCTTTTTTAGTCTGCTATGTCTCTCGATAAAGCTTTGCCTGTACCAAACCTTTTTCAAGGTGACATGTGGACCAGTTTCTAGATCAATTCTCTCATAGGTATCTGGAAGATTGACTCTACAGCTGGAAATGGTCTTGCTTTTCTAGTCTGCTATGTCTCTCGATAAAGCTTTGCCTGTACCAAAGCTTTTTCAAGGTGACATGTGGACCAGTTTCTAGATCAATTCTCTCATAGGTATCGGGAAGATTGACTATACAGCTGGAAATGGTCTAGCTTTTCTAGTCTGCTAAATCTCTTGATAAAGCTTTGCCTGTACCAAAGCTTTTTCAAGGTGACATGTGGACCAGTTTTTTAGATCAATTCTCTCATAGGTATCTGGAAGATTGACTATACAGCTGGAAATGGTCTAGCTTTTCTAGTCTGCTATGTCTCTCAATAAAGCTTTGCCTGTACCAAAGCTTTTTCAAGGTGACATGTGGACCAGTTTCTAGATCAATTCTCTCATAGGTATCTGGAAGATTGACTATACAGCTGGAAATGGTCTAGCTTTTCTAGTCTGCGAAATTTCTTGATAAAGCTTTGCTGGTACCAAAGCTTTTTCAAGGTGACATGTGGACCAGTTTCTAGATCAATTCTCTCATAGGTATCTGGAAGATTGACTATACAGCTGGAAATGGTTCAGCTTTTCTAGTCTGCTATATCTCTTGATAAAGCTTTGCCTGTACCAAAGCTTTTTCAAGGTGACATGTGGACCAGTTTCTAGATCAATTCTCTCATAGGTATCTGGAAGATTGACTATACAGCTGGAAATGGTCTAGCTTTTCTAGTCTGCTATGTCTCTCGATAAAGCTTAGCCTGTACCAAGCTTTTTCAAGGTGACATTTGGACCAGTTTCTAGATCAATTCTCTCATAGGTATCTGGAAGATTGACTATACAGCTGGAAATGGTTCAGCTTTTCTAGTCTGCTATATCTCTTGATAAAGCTTTGCCTGTACCAAAGCTTTTTCAAGGTGACATGTGGACCAGTTTCTAGATCAATTCTCTCATAG
Source organism: Palaemon carinicauda (assembly GCF_036898095.1). Taxonomy (NCBI): domain Eukaryota; kingdom Metazoa; phylum Arthropoda; class Malacostraca; order Decapoda; family Palaemonidae; genus Palaemon; species Palaemon carinicauda. Next base: position 7,236,268 of record NC_090748.1, read on the forward strand.
GTATCTGGAAGATTGACTATACAGCTGGAAATGGTCTAGCTTTTCTAGTCTGCTATGTCTCTCGATAAAGCTTAGCCTGTACCAAGCTTTTTCAAGGTGACATTTGGACCAGTTTCTAGATCAATTCTCTCATAGGTATCTGGAAGATTGACTATACAGCTGGAAATGGTCTAGCTTTTTTAGTCTGCTATGTCTCTCGATAAAGCTTTGCCTATACCAAAGCTTTTTCAAGGTGACATGTGGACCAGTTTCTAGATCAATTCTCTCATAGGTATCTGGAAGATTGACTATACAGCTGGAAATGGTCTAGCTTTTCTAGTCTGCTATATCTCTCGATAAAGCTTTGCCTGTACCAAAGCTTTTTCAAGGTGACATGTGGACCAGTTTCTAGATCAATTCTCTCATAGGTATCTGGAAGATTGACTATACAGCTGGAAATGGTCTAGCTTTTTTAGTCTGCTATGTCTCTCGATAAAGCTTTGCCTGTACCAAACCTTTTTCAAGGTGACATGTGGACCAGTTTCTAGATCAATTCTCTCATAGGTATCTGGAAGATTGACTATACAGCTGGAAATGGTCTAGCTTTTCTAGTCTGCTATGTCTCTCGATAAAGCTTTGCCTGTACCAAAGCTTTTTCAAGGTGACATGTGGACCAGTTTCTAGATCAATTCTCTCATAGGTATCGGGAAGATTGACTATACAGCTGGAAATGGTCTAGCTTTTCTAGTCTGCTAAATCTCTTGATAAAGCTTTGCCTGTACCAAAGCTTTTTCAAGGTGACATGTGGACCAGTTTTTTAGATCAATTCTCTCATAGGTATCTGGAAGATTGACTATACAGCTGGAAATGGTCTAGCTTTTCTAGTCTGCTATGTCTCTCAATAAAGCTTTGCCTGTACCAAAGCTTTTTCAAGGTGACATGTGGACCAGTTTCTAGATCAATTCTCTCATAGGTATCTGGAAGATTGACTATACAGCTGGAAATGGTCTAGCTTTTCTAGTCTGCGAAATTTCTTGATAAAGCTTTGCTGGTACCAAAGCTTTTTCAAGGTGACATGTGGACCAGTTTCTAGATCAATTCTCTCATAGGTATCTGGAAGATTGACTATACAGCTGGAAATGGTTCAGCTTTTCTAGTCTGCTATATCTCTTGATAAAGCTTTGCCTGTACCAAAGCTTTTTCAAGGTGACATGTGGACCAGTTTCTAGATCAATTCTCTCATAGGTATCTGGAAGATTGACTATACAGCTGGAAATGGTCTAGCTTTTCTAGTCTGCTATGTCTCTCGATAAAGCTTAGCCTGTACCAAGCTTTTTCAAGGTGACATTTGGACCAGTTTCTAGATCAATTCTCTCATAGGTATCTGGAAGATTGACTATACAGCTGGAAATGGTCTAGCTTTTTTAGTCTGCTATGTCTCTCGATAAAGCTTTGCCTATACCAAAGCTTTTTCAAGGTGAAATGTGGACCAGTTTCTAGATCAATTCTCTCATAGGTATCTGGAAGATTGACTATACAGCTGGAAATGGTCTAGCTTTTCTAGTCTGCTATGTCTCTCGATAAAGCTTAGCCTGTACCAAAGCTTTTTCAATGTGACATTTGGACCAGTTTCTAGATCAATTCTCTCATAGGTATCTGGAAGATTGACTATACAGTTGGAAATGGTCTAGCTTTTTTAGTCTGCTATGTTTCTCGATAAAGCTTTGCCTGTACCAAAGCTTTTTCAAGGTGACATGTGGACCAGTTTCTAGATCAATTCTCTCATAGGTATCTGGAAGATTGACTGTACAGCTGGAAATGGTCTAGCTTTTCTTGTCTGCTATATCTCTTGATAAAGCTTTGCCTGTACCAAAGCTTTTTCAAGGTGACATGTGGACCAGTTTCTAGATCAATTCTCTCATAGGTATCTGGAAGATTGACTATACAGCTGAAAATGGTCTAGCTTTTTTAGTCTGCTATGTCTCTCGATAAAGCTTTGCCTGTACCAAAGCTTTTTCAAGGTGACATGTAGACCAGTTTTTAGATCAATTCTCTCCTAGGTATCTGGAAGATTGACTGTAGAGCTAGAAATGGTCTAGCTTTTCTAGTCTGCTATGTCTCTCGATAAAGCTTTGCCTGTACCAAAGCTTTTTCAAGGTGACATGTGGACCAGTTTCTAGTTCAATTCTCTCATAGGTATCTGGAAGATTGACTATAGAGCTAGAAATGGTCTAGCTTCTCTAGTCTGCTATGTCTCTCGATAAAGCTTTGCCTGTACCAAAGCTTTTTCAAGGTGACATGTGGACCAGTTTCTAGATCAATTCTCTCATAGGTATCTGGAAGATTGACTATACAGCTGGAAATGGTCTAGCTTTTCTAGTCTGCTATGTCTCTTGATAAAGCTTTGCCTGTACCAAAGCTTTTTCAAGGTGACATATGGACCAGTTTCTAGATCAATTCTCTCATAAGTATCTGGAAGATTGACTATACAGCTGGATATGGTGTAGCTTTTCTTGTCTGCTATGTCTCTCGATAAAGCTTTGCCTGTACCAAAGCTTTTTCAAGGTGATATGTGGACCAGTTTCTAGATCAATTCTCTCATGGGTATCTGGAAGATTGACTCTACAGCTGGAAATGGTCTAGCTTTTCTAGTCTGCTATGTCTCTTGATAAAGCTTTGCCTGTACCAAAGCTTTTTCAAGGTGACATGTGGACCAGTTTCTAGATTAATTCTCTCATAGGTATCTGGAAGATTGACTATACAGCTGGAAAAGGTCTAGCTTTTCTAGACTACAATATCTCTTAATAAAGCTTTGCCTGTACCAAAGCTTTTTCAAGGTGACATGTGGACCAGTTTCTGGATCAATTCTCTCATAGGTATCTGGAAGATTGACTATACAGCTGGAAATGGTCTAGCTTTTTTAGTCTGCTATGTCTCTCGATAAAGCTTTGCCTGTACCAAAGCTTTTTCAAGGTGACATGTGGACCAGTTTCTAGATCAATTCTCTCATAGGTATCTGGAAGATTGACTATACAGCTGGAAATGGTCTAGCTTTTCTAGTCTGCTATATCTCTTAATAAAGCTTTGCCTGTACCAAAGCTTTTTCAAGGTGACTTGTGGACCAGTTTCTAGATTAATTCTCTTATAGGTATCTGGAAGATTGACTATAGAGCTAGAAATGGTCTAGCTTTTCTAGTCTGCTATATCTCTCGATAAAGCTTTGCCTGTACCAAAGCTTTTTCAAGGTGACATGTGGACCAGTTTTTAGATCAATTCTCTCATAGGTATCTGGAAGATTGACTATACAGCTGGAAATGGTCTAGCTTTTTTAGTCTGCTATGTCTTTCGATAAAGCTTTGCCTGTACCAAAGCTTTTTCAAGGGCACATTTGGACCAGTTTCTAGATCAATTCTCTCATAGGTATCTGGAAGATTGACTATACAGCTGGAAATGGTCTAGCTTTTTTAGTCTGCTATATCTCTTGATAAAGCTTTGCCTGTACCAAAGCTTTTTCAAGGTGACATGTGGACCAGTTTCTAGATCAATTCTCTCATAGGTATCTGGAAGATTGACTATACAGCTGGAAATGGTCTAGCTTTTCTAGTCTACTATGTCTCTTGATAAAGCTTTGCCTGTACCAAAGCTTTTTCAAGGTGACATGTGGACCAGTTTCTTGATCAATTCTCTCATAGGTATCTGGAAGATTGACTATACAGCTGGAAATGGTCTAGCTTTTCTAGTCTGCTATATCTCTTGATAAAGCTTTGCCTGTACCAAAACCTTTTCAAGGTGACATGTGGACCAGTTTCTAGATCAATTCTCTCATAGGTATCTGGAAGATTGACTATACAGCTGGAAATGGTCTAGCTTTTTTAGTGTGCTATGTCTCTCGATAAAGCTTTGCCTATATCAAAGCTTTTTCAAGGTGACATGTGGACCAGTTTCTAGATCAATTCTCTCATAGGTATCTGGAAGATTGACTATACAGCTGGAAATGGTCTAGCTTTTTTAGTCTGCTATGTCTCTCGATAAAGCTTTGCCTGTACCAAAGCTTTTTCAAGGTGACATATGGACCAGTTTCTAGATCAATTCTCTCATAGGTATCTGGAAGATTGACTATGCAGCTGGAAATGGTCTAGCTTTTCTAGTCTGCTATATCTCTTAATAGAGCTTTGCCTGTACCAAAGCTTTTTCAAGGTGTCTTGTGGACCAGTTTCTAGATTAATTCTCTCATAGGTATCTGGAAGATTGACTATAGAGCTAGAAATGGTCTAGCTTTTCTAGTCTGCTATATCTCTCGATAAAGCTTTGCCGGTACCAAAGCTTTTTCAAGGTGACATGTGGACCAGTTTCTAGATCAATTCTCTCATAGGTATCTGGAAGATTGACTATAGAGCTAGAAATGGTCTAGCTTTTTTAGTCTGCTATGTCTCTCGATAAAGCTTTGCCTGTACCAAAGCTTTTTCAAGGTGACATGTGGACCAGTTTCTAGATCAATTCTCTCATAGGTATCTGGAAGATTGACTATACAGCTGGAAATGGTCTAGCTTTTCTAGTCTGCTATATCTCTCGATAAAGCTTTGCCTGTACCAAAGCTTTTTCAAGGTGACATGTGGACCAGTTTCTAGATCAATTCTCTCATAGGTATCTGGAAGATTGACTATACAGCTGGAAATGGTCTAGCTTTTCTAGTCTGCTATGTCTCTCGATAAAGCTTTGCCTGTACCAAAGCTTTTTCAAGGTGACATGTGGACCAGTTTCTAGATCAATTCTCTCATAGGTATCTGGAAGATTGACTATACAGATGGAAATGGTCTAGCTTTTTTAGTCTGCTATGTCTCTCGATAAAGCTTTGCCTGTACCAAAGCTTTTTCAAGGTGACATGTGGACCAGTTTCTAGATCAATTCTCTCATAGGTATCGGGAAGATTGACTATACAGCTGGAAATGGTCTAGCTTTTTTAGTCTGCTATGTCTCTCGATAAAGCTTCGCCTGTACCAAAGTTTTTTCAAGGTGACATGTGGACCAGTTTCTAGATCAATTCTCTCATAGGTATCTGGAAGATTGACTATACAGCTGGAAATGGTCTAGCTTTTCTAGTCTGCTATATCTCTTGATAAAGCTTTGCCTGTACCAAAGCTTTTTCAAGGTGACATGTGGACCAGTTTCTAGATCAATTCTCTCATAGGTATCTGGAAGATTGACTCTACAGCTGGAAATGGTCTAGCTTTTCTAGTCTGCTATATCTCTCGATAAAGCTTTGCCTGTACTAAAGCTTTTTCAAGGTGACATTTGGACCAGTTTAAAGATCAATTCTCTCATAAGTATCTGGAAGATTGACTATACAGCTGGAAATGGTCTAGCTTTTCTTGTCTGTTATGTCTCTCGATAAAGCTTTGCCTGTACCAAAGCTTTTTCAAGGTGACATGTGGACCAGTTTCTAGATCAATTCTCTCATAGGTATCTGGAAGATTGACTATACAGCTGGAAATGGTCTAGCTTTTCTAGTCTGCTATGTCTCTCGATAAAGCTTTGCCTGTACCAAAGCTTTTTCAAGGTGACATGTGGACCAGTTTCTAGATCAATTCTCTCATAGGTATCTGGAAGATTGACTATACAGATGGAAATGGTCTAGCTTTACTTGTCTGCTATATCTCTCGATAAAGCTTTGCCTGTACCAAAGCTTTTTCAAGGTGACATGTGGACCAGTTTCTAGATCAATTCTCTCATAGGTATCTGGAAGATTGACTATACAGCTGGAAATGGTCTAGCTTTTCTAGTCTGCTATGTCTCTCGATAAAGCTTTGCCTGTACCAAAGCTTTTTCAAGGTGACATGTGGACCAGTTTCTAGATCAATTCTCCCATAGGTATCTGGAAGATTGACTATACAGCTGGAAATGGTCTAGCTTTTCTAGTCTGTTATGTCTCTCGATAAAGCTTTGCCTGTACCAAAGCTATTTCAAGGTGATATGTGGACCAGTTTCTAGATCAATTCTCTCATAGGTATCTGGAAGATTGACTATACAGCTGGAAATGGTCTAGCTTTTCTAGTCTGCTATGTCTCTCGATAAAGCTTTGCCTGTACCAAAGCTTTTTCAAGGTGACATGTGGACCAGTTTCTAGATCAATTCTCTCATAGGTATCTGGAAGATTGACTATACAGCTGGAAATGGTGTAGCTTTTCTAGTCTGCTATGTCTCTCGATAAAGCTTTGCCTATACCAAAGCTATTTCAAGGTGACATGTGGACCAGTTTCTAGATCAATTCTCTCATAGGTATCTGGAAGATTGACTATACAGCTGGAAATGGTCTAGCTTTTCTAGTCTGCTATGTCTCTCGATAAAGCTTTGCCTGTACCAAAGCTTTTTCAAGGTGACATGTGGACCAGTTTCTAGATCAATTCTCTCATAGGTATCTGGAAGATTGACTATACAGATGGAAATGGTCTAGCTTTACTTGTCTGCTATGTCTCTCGATAAAGCTTTTCCTGTACCAAAGCTTTTTCAAGGTGACATGTGGACCAGTTTCTAGATCAATTCTCTCATAGGTATCTGGAAGATTGACTATACAGCTGGAAATGGTCTAGCTTTTCTAGTCTGCTATGTCTCTCGATAAAGCTTTGCCTGTACCAAAGCTTTTTCAAGGTGACATGTGGACCAGTTTCTAGATCAATTCTCTCATAGGTATCTGGAAGATTGACTATACAGCTGGAAATGGTCTAGCTTTTCTAGTCTGCTATGTCTCTCGATAAAGCTTTGCCTGTACCAAAGCTTTTTCAAGGTGACATGTGGACCAGTTTCTAGATCAATTCTCTCATAGGTATCTGGAAGATTGACTATACAGCTGGAAATGGTCTAGCTTTTCTTGTCTGCTATGTCTCTCAATAAAGCTTTGCCTGTACCAAAGCTTTTTCAAGGTGACTTGTGGACCAGTTTCTAGATCAATTCTCCCATAGGTATCTGGAAGATTGACTATACAGCTGGAAATGGTCTAGCTTTTTTAGTCTGCTATGTCTCTCGATAAAGCTTTGCCTGTACCAAAGCTTTTTCAAGGTGACATGTGGATCAGTTTCTAGTTCAATTCTCTCATAGGTATCTGGAAGATTGACTATACAGCTGGAAATGGTCTAGCTTTTCTAGTCTGCTATATCTCTTGATAAAGGGTTGCCTGTACCAAAGCTTTTTCAAGGTGACATGTGGACCAGTTTTTAGATCAATTTTCTCATAGGTATCTGGAAGATTGACTATACAGCTGGAAATGGTCTAGCTTTTCTAGTATGCCATGTCTCCTGATGAAGATGTGCTTATGCTAAATCTTTTCCACAGTAACAAGTGGTCCAATTTTTAGATCAATTCTCTCATATGTAACTGGAATATGGACTATGCAGCGGGAAATGGTCTAGCTTTTTCTAGCCTGCCATGTCTCTTGATAAAACTTTGATTGTACCAAAGCTTTTTCAAGGCGACATGTGGACCACTTTATAGATCAATTCTCTCATAAGAATTTGGAAGAGGGACTGTCTTGTTCCTTTCTTCCTTTGTCTACATCTTTTCCCACTTTTATGTTGGGTTGATGCTCCCAATATACTGTTTATCTCTTCTCATGACATAAACATACCACCTCAGTCTACTTCCTTGGATCTTATCTCATAGCTTTCTAACTCCTGTGGTACCCCTAATTACCTCATTCCGTATCTTATCTCTTCTTGTCACCCCACACATCCATCTCAACATTCTCAGCTCTGCCACATCCACTTTCTTCTCTTTTGTCTTCTTTATTGTCCACGTCTCCGCTCCATACATCATTGCCGGTGTCACAACTGTCCTGTGTACTTTACCTTTCAACTTACCCCTATTTTCCTTTCGCGTAGCACCCCACACACTTTTTTCCAAATCTTCCATCCTGCTTGTATTCTGTGGTTTATTTTTGCCCCCAGATCACCATCCTTTGCAACTGTTGATTTTAAATACCCTAGATTTTCAACTTTTTTCTATCTCTCTCCTTGTAAAATAACTTCCCCATTCTTGACATTTTTCAATCTCAAATACTCTGTCTTTTTCATGCTGATCTTCAATCCTTTCTTTTCCATTTCTCTTCTCCACTCCTCCAGTTTTTCTTCTACTACCTCTCGCCTAGTGCTACACGGTATAACATCATCAGCAAAAAGCATACACCAAGGAGACTGATCTCTAATCCCTTGTGCTACTACATCCATGACCAGATGAAATAGGTAAGGGCTCAATGCACACCCCTGATGTAGTCCCATATTTACTGGGAAAATTTCTGTTAGGCCTATACTGCTCTTAACATTTGCTTCTGCCCTTTCATACATATCTTGGGTGATTCTTACGTATTTCTCAGGGACTCCGTTTTCTCTCACACATCTCCACAGCTCCTGATGTGGTTTTATCAAGAGTCATGGCAGTCTAGATTAATTTAGACCATTTCCCGCTGTATAGTCCATCTTCCAACTATGGTCAGCAAGTATAATCTGGAAGATGGACTATACAGTGGGAAATGGTCTAAATTCTTCTAGACTGCCATGACTCTTGATAAAACTTTGCTTGTACCGACTCTTTTTCAAGGTGACATGTGGACCAGTTTATAGATCAATTATCTCATAGATATCTGGAAGATGGACTATACAGCGGAAAATGGTCTAGCTTTTTCTAGTCTGCCATGTCTCTTGATAAAACTTTGCTTGTACCAAATTTTTTTCAATGTCACAGATAAACCAGTTTATAGTTCAATTCGCTCATATGTATCTGGAAGATGGACTATACAGAGGGAAATGGTCTAGCTTTTTCTAGTCTGTCATGTCTCAGGATAAAACTTTGCTTGTACCAAAGCTTTTTCAAGTGGACAGGTGGACCAGTTTATAAATCAGTTCTCTCATAGATATTTGTAAGATGGACTTCTTCTTCTTTGTCTGAATCTTTCCCCACTTTTTTGTAGGGTCGATGTTTCTGGCCAGCATTCTCCATCTACCTCTGTCCCACACTTCATCACCGGTTAATCCCTATGATCGAAGGTCATCCTTGATACGGTTCATCTACTTTCGCTTCGGTCTCCCTCAGCTTCTCATTCCCTGTACATCCATTTCCATCACTCTCCTTCCAATATACTGTTCATCTCTTCTCATGACATGACCATACCACCTCAATCTACTTTCTTGGATCTTATCTGAGAGTTCTCTAACTCCTGTGATACCCTTAATTACCTCAACCTGTATCTTATTTTTTCAACTAGGGTTGTAGCTTAGCAAGTAATAATAATGATAATAATAATAATAATAATAATAATAATAATATATAGATTATATGTACAGTACAGTATATATGTACTGTATATATATGTATATATATATATATATATATATATATATATATATATATATATATATAGGCCTATACATACACACACACACACACACATATATATATATATATATATATATATATATATATATATATATATATATATATATATATATATACACACATTTTATACATACAGTACATATATACTGTACATATAATCTATATATGTATATATTATTATTATCATTATTATTACTATTATTATTATTATTACTTGCTAAGCTATAATGCTAGTTGGAAAAGTAAGATGCTATAAGCCCACAGGCCCCAACAGGGAAAATAGCCCAATGAGGAAAGGAAACAATGAAAAATAAAATATTTTAAGAACAGTAACATCATCAAAATAAACATATCCTATATAAACTATAAAAACTTTAACAAAATAAGAGGGAGAAAAATTAGATAGAATAGTGTGCCCAAGTGTACCCTCAAGCAAGAGAACTCTAACCCAAGACAGTGGAAGACCATGGTACAGAGGATGTGGCACTTCCCAAAAGTAGAAAACAATGATTTTATTTTATAATGGCATTCTCCTATAAGAGCTGTTTACCATAGCTAAAGAATCCCTTCTACCCTTACCAAGAGGAAAGTAGCCATTGAACAATCACTGTAGTAGTTAACCCCTTGGGTGAAGAAGAATTGTTTGGTAATCTCAGTGTGGTCAGGTGTATGAGGACAGAAGGGAATCTGTAAAAAATAGGCCAGACTATTCGGTGTATGTGTATGTAAAGGGAAAATGAACGGTAACCAGAGAAAATTATCCAATGCAGAACTGTCTGACTAGTTAAAGGACCGCATAACTCTCCAGCGGTAGTATCTCAATGGGTGACTGGTGCCCCGGCCCACCTACCACCTATACATACATTTTATATATATATATATATATATATATATATATGTATATATATATATATATATATATGTATATATATATATTGTATATGGAAATGCATCTGGATATTCGTGTTCCTGCTTGTGAGTTTTACACGCGTATCCTCTTTAAAATGTTTAATGAATTGAAATTGAGCTTGAGATCAGTACTCGATTAATTTCTTTTTTGTGGTACTTAACATATATAAAGACCATATGTCGTATCCCAGTAATAAAAATATCTAGGTTTCGATTTCATTGTTTCCGTAGTGACTGAGGAATATATATATATATATATATATATATATATATATATATATATATATATATATTTATATATATATAAATTTATATACATATATATATATATATATATATATATATATATATATATATATATATAATTTATATTATCATCATCATCAACTCCTCCTACGCTATTGACGCAAAGATATATATATATATATATATATATATATATATATATATATAGATAGGTAGATAAATAGATATATATATATATATATTTATATGTATATATAATATATATATATATATATATATATATATATATATATATATATATATATATATACAGTATATACAGTATATACAGTAATACCCAAAATACAAACGTCCCAACATACGAGAAATTTGAGATACAAGGAAAGTTTCGAGCAAATTTTTGCCCTGAGATATGAGACAAATTTGAGATATGAGGATATTAGACAGTTCCCTATGCGACCGCTAGGTGGCCGAGTGGGCGAGAGGTTGATCCCGAGGACAACATCGCTCGCTGTTTCCCGTTGGATATTCGTCGCATAAAGTTTTCTCCGAGCATCAGCCATAATGTTTGTATTTTTTACGTGTTTTTTTGCATTAATCAGTACCGAATTGAGTGAATAAGCAGTGGGTCCAAAGCATGCAAGTGAAAACATGGGTAGTGAAAAGACAAAGCGTATAATGACAATCAAGATAAAGCATAAAATAATAGAAAAACACGAGAGTGGTGTAGGAGTGACATCAACAATAAGTACCATCCTCAAGCAGAAGGATGCTATGAGGAAGGAAATCAGAGACATGTTAGCGAAGTGGCATGAGTTGGCTTGTGGTCGTGCGATAGCCTTTTGTGACAACACTTGTGTACGTCATTTTCATAACATTTTGAAGGCAAGACAAAATCAAACATCCCTAGATAGGTTCCTTTTAAAAAGGCCAGCAAAAAGTGTTTGGGGTGTTCCTGCGAGGTTGAGAAGGAAACACAATCTTGAAATTAACGTAACTTCTATTGAGAAGGTGGAATACAAGAACTAAATACAACAGGTAGGAAATACGTCTGCCTTGGGTGACAAACGATAATACAAGCACACTGTGAGATGCCCCAAGGCTGGGAAGTACATGGTTGCCATGTCTTCAGGGCGTTGCCACACTTAATAAGGTAATGGATATCTATGCATTATAACATTATAACATGATGCATATACACATATGAATACATAGGGGGTGTATTTATTTACAAGAGACACATGTGATAAATGAGACACATAATACATTACTTTAGGTATGAATATATGTTAACGTAAGTTAATGTATCGGTCTCACATTTTATATATCTACAAAAAGTGAAGGTGAAAGCGAGTCAAAAAGCGGGGCCAAAATAGCCAAGCCGGAAGAAGAAAAGTAAAAAAAATTGAAATGAAAACAATATTAGAATTAAGTTTAGTGTAATGTAAGATTAACATTTATTTTTAAGTGTGTGTACAGTAAGCTAATTTCATTAAGTTCAATTCAAAGTTCAAGTTATGTTACGTAGTGTTGAGAGAGTATAGCGTACCGAACGCGTTGCCGTCAAGTCTCTCTCCTCCCCTTTCTCTCTCCCTCCTCCTCCGCACACACCGCCGTTAGCAGCTAACGTCTGTCTGGAAGGTAAGAAATCCACAATAATATCACATTTTATTGCAGATCATAAGCAGTATATAGGTATTTGTTATTTTGTGAGCGTAGGCTGTGAATTAGAACAATTAAGAACATGTTTTTCCACTGTAATATACTGTTTCTTGGGCTCAAGCCATGTCGCCCTGATGGAAGGTTCCCAAGAGTAGCTTCCTAAGGGATATTTGACTACAGTGATATTCCCAGAGAATTTACCTTTAGGTCTCCAGAATTCTAACTCCTGGCGTGAATATCCTTAAATTGTTCTCAAGGATATCGCATAATATCAGGGGACGTATTCTTGACACGGCACATAGCAATCTGCACCCCGAATAGCGTTTACGCTTCGAGGGGAAAGGGGCAGAATTAGAAAGGGAGCCGTATCAAGGTTACCCTAGTTCCCATACTACTACTGAGTATCACAACAGCGCCATATCCAAGATGGCGGACATTCCTAATTCTGTAGCGATTTCGCACGGTGGTGTTCCCTGTTGATCTGACATTTTCGATCAATTTTCAAGGATTATAATTATGCTGTCTCCAGCTTCTTTCCCCTCTGGAAAGTTGAGTATTGAGTCTTTACAATATGTGTATTTCAGCTCCTGTCTCACAGTGGAATTAAAGTAATTTATTGTGTTTAGGAGCTAGGCCTGTTACCGGAGGCGCCATGAGCGCTGTTGTTCGTTAGGCATGTGTTATCTAGTTAGTAGAACGACATTCCCGGTTTAAATAGAATTAATAATTTAATTATGGAAGCTATTTAGGCATTTTATACTTGTAAAGACATTTATATGTATAATTTTCCTTTTCTGTGTCGAACGTATATGTCAGAGTTTCGGTGATACAGGTAACCAAGATCTCGTCTTGCCTAGGTAACTTAACCTAGGACACATATACTTTCGACATTCCCCGGTTACCCACGTGTATTGGTTATCAATTCATCGGAGATTGATATCTCCTAAAATTTTCATATAACCGATGCTCGTCTGTAATAGAGATTTAAGGGTAATCTCTCTTCCCTCTGAGTGTAGCCTTAGTTTTTAGTCTTGTGCCGACAGTCGGCCGGCAGGGCGAATAGTCATTCCCCTGCCGGCTAGGCTGCCGACATAGGAGGCTAGCCCTCCCTAGGCCGCACCTAAAGTGGTTGTATGATGCCACCACCTTCTCCCTGTGGCCTAGTAGACTAGTCCTGTGCTCGCAGACCCTAGGCTGAAGAGTAGTTATTCTTCTGAGGCCTAGGATGGCGCCGGCAATGGAACTCTGTTTCTCCCTTGTTGAGAGGAGGCGGCACTGCTGCCGTCCCCTTGACTGTATTGGCAGACCCTAGGTTGAAGAATAGAAGATTCTCCTGCTGCCTAGGATGGAGCCGATACTGAAACAGAGATTTTTAAGGGTGTGTAGGACCGGCAACCTTGCCGGCTCCTTCCACACCTCATACAGGACCCTTTTCCCTCCCCCTCTGTTCTTTTATGATGGCCGAGCCATTGTCTTTCTTTGAGCCATCGTCCTGCAACCTCACCGTTGCCAATGGGTTGCAGGGGCCAGCCAGACTCCTTCTCTGCAGCTGTTGTCCGGCTGCCTGCGGCTATGCCAGCTGCCGGCAGCCATGACAACTGCTGGCAGCCATGTTTGCTGCAGGCGACCATGTGTTATACAAACTGTCGGCGACTATGACGGCTGCTGGCAGCTATGCAAGCTTCTGGTAGCAATGTCATCTGTCGCCAGCCATGATGGCTGTGGGTGGGAAATCCCTACTGTCACAAAGGTTCTCCAGTCCTCCCTTGGACTGCTGGCCACAAGTTCTGTTGCCGGGGTATTAGCCTGCGCCGACCAGACCGGCACAGATAAGTGCTGACTCAGCCAGCAGTACGCTGATTGTACTAGAGCCGCCGGAGGCTAGCCTGCCGGCTATGTGCCAGATGGACCTTGCTGGCGTTGGTACTTGTGGCTGGATGGAACCCTGAATGTTACAATCTCCCCTTCCATTTGAACCTTCTTTCTGGAAAAGGCAGTAAATTAGACTTTTACATCCTTAATACATTAAAAGAATCTACTCTAGGAGAGAGAGAGAGAGAGAGAGAGAGAGAGAGAGAGAGAGAGATTAAATGCAAGAAACAACAAAATTAACTATAGTCATTTTTTTAGCGAGGCAGATTTGCACCGACTTGCAAGGGTGCCCTTTTAGCTCGGAAAATTTTCTAATGGCTGATTGGTCGGAAGTATTTTTGTCCGATTACCATCATTGTTTTCAAATGATTACCAAATAATGCGAATGGAAACTTACTTACTAATCTAAATGTCTCCCTTAGATATAGGCTTTGTCAATATATAATGTTAGATAAATAGATGTATTATAAAGTATCGTGATGGTAAATCTAAATTTAATAACAACACCCGCCGAAGTCAACGACGGGAGCTTGTTATCGGATGCACGCTGCATAATTTTGTTACTTTTCACATATTTCTACACAAATTGAGACAAATTACACTAAGAATAAAAAAAATATGTTATTATAAACTTACTTTGAATACCAGAATCTACTATAAACGTGGAATTGATAAAACTAACTCATGGTGGAAAGAGCGGTTCGGTTAAAGCAAGACTCACAGAGAGATGATAGAGTGGGTCCTGGGTAAAACGAGCATTCTACTGTCAAACACCAAAGAGAGAATGGAACGGAGATTGTAACGGCGGCAAAATTATGAATTCGTTTGATTGTGATTTTTATGCAATTTATGTAACACTACAGTATCCTCAAACCGAAAATATTGCTTTCAATAAAATCTAAAACGTTGCGAAAAAATAACAAACCCTTTCTATACGGACTTCCTATGATGTAAGTCGTATAAAAAGATGTCAGTCGAGATGTTGGAACACACATATGGATGCGTGTGTGACATCATCGATTTATTTAGCATTTGTACAAGCTACATATTTTACACAAAACACTAAAATCTAAACTTTTATGAAAAAAAATAGAAAACCCTTTCTATTCAGACTTATTGTACATCATAGACCTATGATGGAAGTCCGTATAGAAAGTGGTTATTTTTATTTTTTAAAGGTTTAGATTTTATTAATAGCAATATTTTCGGTTTGAGGATACTATAGTGTTGCATAAATTGCATAAAAATCACAATTAAACGAATTCATAGTTTCACCGCCGAGTTACAATCTCCGTTCCATTCTCCCTTCGGTGTTTGACAGTAGAATGCTCGTTTTACCCAGGACCCACTCTATCATCTCTCTGTGAGTCTTGCTTTAACCGAACCGCTATTTCCACCATGAAATAGTTTTATCAATTCCACGTTTATAGTAGATTCTGGTATTCAAAGTAAGTTTAAAATAACATATTTTTTTATTCTTAGTGTAATTTGTCTCAATTTGTGTAGAAATATGTGAAAAGTAACAATATTATGCAGCGTGCATCCGAAAACAAGCTCCCGTCGTTGTCTTCGGCGGGTGTTGTTATTAAATTTAGATTTACCATCACGATACTTTATATCTATTTATTTAACATTATTTATTGACAAAGCCTATATCTAAGGGAGACATTTAGATTAGTAAATAAGTTTCCATTCATATTCCTTGGTAATCATTTGAAAACAATGATGGTATTCGGACAAAAATACTTCCGACCAATTAGCTATTATGAAATTTTCCGAGCTAAAAGGGCACCCCTGAGAGTCGGTGCAAATCTGCCTCGCTAAAAAAATTACTATAATATTATATATACGTGT
>NC_090748.1:7254670-7257170 GCF_036898095.1 Palaemon carinicauda
TTGTATATATGTATATACATATAATTTATACATATTATATATATATATATATATATATATATATGTGTGTGTGTGTATATATATATATAAATGTTAAGTATTCAGAAAAAGCTGGTTGATTTTGTCAACGGGTTCCAGGCAACGTCAGGTGAATACTGACTCGATTTCAGATTATTATTATTATTATTATTATTATTATTATTATTATTATTATTATTATTACAGCTAAGCTACAACCCTAGTTGTTAAAGTTGGAGGGTATAAACCCAAGGGCTCTAACAGGAAAAATAGGCCAGTGGGGAAAGGAAACAGGGAAATAAATAAACCATAGAAGTGACGAATAGTTAAAATGAAATATTTAAAAACAGTAACACCATTAATATAGATTTTTCACATATATAAACTATAAAAACTTCAATAAAACAAACAGTACTTGTTTGTCTATGGCAATGAATCCAGCATCGTTCTCATAAGTAGATACAACGTCATGATCAAGATGAAGAGGAAGTTAATGACGGACTTTTTTTCTATATATATATTATCTTTCCCTATTTCGTATATTTACATTTGCCCTTCAGAGTATTACATGACTTATGAAATAAACAATTTTATTCATCAACGCGTTTATTTATTTATTTATTTTTTTTTTTTTTTTTTTTTTTTTTAGTATGGGGTAAACACTTTCGCCTTTTTTCAAAGGAATTTCCTTTGGCTTTAAGACCGTAGTCCCGATCGGCTGCCCTGCCTGACATCGCTTGATACGCCGGTAGCTAGAGTTATGGGGTCCTTTGACTGGCCAGACAGTACTACATTAGATCCTTCTCTCTGGTTACGGTTCTTTCCCTTTGCCTACACAGACACCGAATAGTCTGGCTTATTCTTTACAGATTCTCCTCTGTCCTCATACACATGACAACCCTGAGATTACCAAACAATTCTTCTTCACTTTGGGGTTATCTACTGTTCTGTAATTGTTCAGTGGCCACTTTCCTCTTGATATGGGTAGAAGAGACTCTGTAGCTATAGTAAGCAGCTCTTCTAGGAGAAGGACACTCCAAAATCAAACCATCGTTCTCTAGTCTTGCGTAGTGCCACAGCCTCAGTACCATGGTCTTCCACTGTCTTGGGGTAGAGTTCTCTTGCTTCAGGGTACACTCGTGCACACTATTCTATCTACTTTATCTCCTTGTTTTGTTAAAGTTTTTATAGCTTACATCGGAAATATTTATTTCAATGTTGTTACTATTCTTTAAAATATTTGATTTTTCCTTGTGTCCTTTCCTCACTGGGCTATTTTCTCTGTTGGGGCCCTTGGGCTTATAGCATCCTGCTTTTCCAACTAGGGTTGTAGCTTAGTATTTAACAATAATAATAATAATAATAATAATAGCTTACGTTCCTGCGTAATAAACGCAAACGTAGACGTTTAAATATACAATATAGATTGCGTCAAACCATGGAGAAGGACGAACGACTCAAGAGAGTTTGTACGCCATTGGAATCCACTTACAACGGATAGGTAACTTTTAGCGTTCTCTTTTGGCCGATTTCTTTTCAGATGTTACGCCACTTTCTTACTTCTCGAAATTAATGATGTCTTTTTGTGTCCCTCTGGAGAGAAACGGAGGAGAAGGCAAAGGAGGAGAAGGAGGAAGATGATGAAAAGGAGGAGGAGGGAAATGATGAAAAGGGGAAGGAGGAAGAGGGAGATGATGAAAAGGGGGAGGAGAGGGAAGAGGATGAAAAGGAAGAGAGGAAAGAAGAAGGAAGATTATGAAAAGGAAGAGGAGGAGGAGGAAGATGATGAAAAGGAGGAGGAGGAGGAAGGAGATGATGAAATGGGTGAGGAGGAGGAGGAGGAGGAATATGATGAAAAGGAGGAGAGGAAAGAAGGAGGAAGATGATGAAGAGGAGATGCAGGAGAAGGAGGAAGATGATGAAAAGGAGGAGGAGGAGGAGGGAGATAATGAAAAGGGGGAGGAGAGGGAAGAGGATGATAAAAAGGAGGAGTAGGAGGAGGAAGATGATGAAAAGGAGGAGAGGGAAGAAGAAGGAAGATTATGAAGAGGAGGAGGAGGGAGAAGAAGATGATGAAAAGGAGGAGGAAGAGGAGGGGGAGGAGGAGGAGGAGGAGGAGGAAGATGATGAAAAGGAGGAGAGGGAAGAAGAAGGAAGATTATGAAGAGGAGGAGGAGGGAGAAGAAGATGATGAAAAGGAGGAGGAAGAGGAGGGGGAGGAGGAGGAGGAGGAGGAGGAAGATGATGAAAAGGAGTAGAGGGAAGATGAAAGAAGATTATGAAAAGGAGGAAGAGGAGGAGGAAGATGATGAAAAGGAGTAGAGGTAAGACGATGATGAAAAGGAGGAGAGGGAAGGTGATGAAAAGGAGAGGGAAGATAATATAAAATGAAGGAGAGGGAATTGGACAAAGAATTGCGTAACGAATGTCCAAGTGAGAGAGAGAGAGAGAGAGAGAGAGAGAGAGAGAGAGAGAGAGAGAG